>NC_079909.1:146603-235663 GCF_024868665.1 Triplophysa rosa | reverse complement strand
GATCAGCTGCTTTATCAGAGGATACAGGGCGGGTCTGCCCCAGATCTGGTCCGGATCCGCAATCCTTATTTGTTCCGGATCCGCTGCGCTGTGCAAGTGGACTCCGTTCCGGACCCGTTTTGCGCATCCGTTCCGGAGCTTGTGACACTTCCGGGGCGGATCCGTTCCGGAGTCAGTTTGCTATCTGGGTCAGAATCGAAAGTATCGATACTTCAGGATCGAACCGCCCACCACTATCTGCTGGAGGCTGGCAGTGGGACGGAACTATACAGCATGAGCACACAACACATCATCGCATTAATCCCTTTGTGTTTTTTACATTCTGCACGTACACGCCGACTGCCAATAAAACACAGACATATGACTTAATTTCACTTACCGCATACGGTTCATGTTTGGCATCTTTTAGCACTGAGACCGTGCCATCTAGCAGTTTCAAACGATCTCCAAATCCAGCGTTATATCCGCCATTTATATAACATCCATCACCGTGAACAAACAAACACACCTCAAACTTCTCTCCCTATCGCAAGAGTAACGAGCTGCAGTGCAGACCCACAGCGCAACCAAGCTTGACAGAACACTTTTACACAATTATCACTTTTACCAGTAGATTGCTGGAGAGCTCCACTATTTGCTATTTGACCAACTGAAATACATTTTTCCAGTAAGATTCATATTATGCATTGAATTCATATTATTCATACTTATTATGAAATCACAATTATAACAATAAAAAATATTGTTTGTCAAAGTTTAGCATTTTTTGTACTGAAATTAGTTTTTTTCAATAATGTTAAATTATCACAGCTATGTTCCTTCCTCCAAAGGAATTACATCTGTGAAGAATTCCAGTCAGGATTTAGAGAACATCACAGTACACAGACTGCTCTGATCAGAGTAACACATTATTGGCTTTTGGCATCTGATCATGGTTTCGTCACTTGTGCTATTAGATCTTAGTGCATCTTTTGACACCATTGACCACAGCATACTTTTACATAGACTTGAAAATTATGTTGGTGTTTGTGGAATAGCATTAAAATGTTTTTATTCATACCTATGTAACCATTTTCAGTTTGTAACTCTGGAACAGTTTTCCGAATAGTGTGCGGGAGGCAGACACACTCTGTCAGTTTAAATCTAGATTACTGTAAAGATGCATCTCTTAAACCTTGCGTACACAAAACTTCTATAATACAAATCCTCTAAGAGATTATTAGGCTGCATTATTTAGATCAACCGTAACCAGGAACACTTCCAATAACAACTGATGCACGCTATTCTGCTCTCAATTGTCTTTTCAAATCTTTCCAAAGTCTGTAACCAGTCTAGATGGTGGAGCTGAAAGAGGGAGGAGGCGAGTCTAAATTGTGGAGCTGAAAGAGGGAGGTGCGACCTGACATGTCCCCACTACACAACAAAATTGCAACTGCAATTAGCTATTAGAATATTAAGATAATATTAAATCTACCTTTTTTATTTTGTTTATTTAGCCTAGTTGTTGTAGCGGTTTTAGCTGCATGTTAAAATAATGATGAGCTAAGCTCACCAAATATGGTTCCCTTTCTGTCGGTCTCTCGACGTTGTGTCGAACCGACAGAATGGGGTTTGTCTTGAGAACCTATCATCTTCTGAGTATTTAGAAAAGGCCAATGAAAATTGGCGAATGTAATTTGCATGCCGGGCTCCTCCCCGGATGTCCGGGTATAAGAGGGAAGCCGGCGTGCTCATTCATTCACCTTTTGTTCTTCAGAGCCTACGCATCTGGTGAGTCAGGCTGTTAATAAAATAGATTTGTACTTTATTACACAATGGTGTCTTGACTGTTTCTGTGGATACAATGGTGTCTTCGTTTTTTTCAAAAAGTGCTTCATGTTCAAATATAATATTTGGTTATTATATTTATTGGTTCCTCCTAACCCCAATAGCTAGAAGAAATCTAAAATTCAAGCCAAACCAAAGCTCGGGTCTTAGGAGGTTAAGTATATTTCTGAGAAGTACATAAGAAGTAGACTGAAAGTATACTTTTCTATTTTGATTTTAAAAGAAGTATACTTATAGCACACTTAAATATATTTCCTTTTCATAAGGGTCCCCACAAGTTCTTTTGTCTTTTCATTTATCAGCCCAGACAATTATTTCCGTCGGATCTTGCAGTTTACAGTTATCATTTAGTTGCAGCAGTGCTATTTTAATATGCCAGAGGAGAACTGGCTCTCCTGGTTGAGTCTGGTTTCTCCCAAGGATTTTTTCTCTCAACTCTTATACATACAGTATACTGTATATACATCTATTGTGGAGTTTTGGTTCCTTGCCACCGTTGCCACTGGCTCACTCACTGAGAGACTGCTGATTTTGTGTAAGATGTTAGAATGCTGTACGACACACATTTGCGATGTGACTAACAGACGAGATTGTTATCTAGCAACACTCCCAGGTTCTTAACTGTGGAGGACGACACAACCAAACAACCATCAAAGGAAATGTTGCACTCTACTTCTTATATTTACTGCCATTCTGTGTATTAATTAATCCCTTTGTCTTGTTAGCATTTAGCATCATTTAACAGGCAGTTTTTGATGTCATTAACTCAGTCAGTTATCTTCGAAAACTGGTCGGTATCACTCGGTATGGAGGAAATGTAAAGCTGGGTGTCATCAGCATAACAATGGATAAAATTTACTATGTTTCCTGATAATGTAAAAAAATGTAAGTGTTATTTAGCAATATAATTATAAAACAATGTAACCGGAAAGTCTTTCTAGTCACATTTTAAAGGCAATTCATTGGCCAAAAAAAAGAGAAAACACAAAATTAAGATGAATTTGATATCATGATTAAGTTAGAAAAACCCTTCAGTAGATATCACAATAGCATTTTAATCCTGAAATATTTTAGTCACAATAATCATGTAGTGAAAATCCATTGTCATAACAGCAGTCATAGTTCATTTCTTGACAAACTGAAAACATTACCACACAAAAAACAATGTGTTATTTATTGAAGACGTATACGAAGCGAAATGATTACGGTAAATGATATAAAAGATACGCTGTTACACATTTTTTATCATAAGCTGGAATGTGTTTACAGGTGTCTATTCATCAATACAATTATTACAAAGATCAGTTTCAGCTTGAAGAACAAACTAACAATCAATCAGCACTCTTCACGCATTAGTGTCATATTCTGATACCCAAGATCAACAAAAGTGTATTAAAATCCAAAATAAAAATATTACTTAATGTCTTCACAATAAAGGCAAGTGTTTGTTTGACATTGTTTTACACAAATATAAATGATTGAAAATCATCCAGCAGTACACGTTCATGTAAGTCAGCGGGAAGAGAACAGCATCATGGCCATGGGTTTGATTCTTATGTCATGATGCCCTGTGAAATCTTTGCAAATGCTTTTACTGTCGAACTAAAAATGTTTGCAGTAAATATAGCTGAATATGGTCAGTTACTCCAGTCCTTTATGACACTCAATGCTCACACATAATCACAAATAATCACAATCTGCATTATCTGCCCTGACATTCAGAACTGAAAACAAGCAGAATAATCATGTGTGTGGTGTCAGTCAGAATCACTGCTGCTGCTGCTGGAGGACGAATGCTGCAACACAAACACACAACAACATCACTTTCCAATCAAAAGATGCTTTGACTGTCATAAAACATTAGTAAGTCAGGACACATGACAAGAACACAAGAGACAAATGATGAAATCCCTTTGCATTAAAAATGTGTACGGAACTCTGTACCATTCCCTGTCAACAATTTTACCTTGCCATGTTTCTTATTTTTATGTTCCTTGTGAACCTTATGAGCTTTCTTCTCTTTCTTCATCTTTTTGTGCTTCTTATGACCATGCACGTCCATTCCCGGCTGATGGCCTCCATACGCTGGGACGGGGTACGGGTGTCCTGCTCCAGGGAAAGGTGCATGTGGGCCAGGAGCAGTGGGGGGAAAGGGATGTTGATTGGGTGTCATGTACGGGATCGTCATAGGTTGATTCATGCCAGGTGGATATGCAGGGTTCTGTCCGGGTGGGCACTGCGGGATGGGCATTGCTGGATATGCTGGGTTTACAGATGGAGGAAATGCAGGATTGGGTGGATGAGGTCCTGCATATCATAGCAAAACAATACTTTTGGTAAGGTAGTTCATCAGTTTATAACAATTTTATTTTTAGAGCTGAAATGTTAAGAATTTTAGCTTAAACATCTGAAGAAACTAGAAGAAAGTATTTCTGTCATGTTTACTATGGTCAAAAAATGATTTGACAATGACAACTAGCATACAGTTTAGATTGTAAAATCAAATACTCCCCGCCCATCCATGCAGCCATAGATAAGATAAATATATAAATATATAGATTCATGCAGTCATAGATAAGATAAATTAATAAATAAATATATAGATTCATGCAGTCATGAATAAGAGCAGGATGCGCAGCAATAACCCCCCTTAAGGTGAACATAACAGAACAAACAGATGTCATTAGTGCTTAATAACATTGAAGTGTAACACATTATGTAAGGTAAATGAGAATTATGAAAAGAAATATCAGAAAGTGGAGTCCTGACTGTAAATGCGAGGTGGAGCTGGGGAAGGAGGAGGGTCATTTGCTCCTGAGCAACACAATAAGATCCTGATAGCTGAAGGAACCTTAAATGGAAGCTGTGATAGCGTCATATTGCTATAGGTAGATGAGGATTATGGAGGAATTTCATGATATGTCTTTATGCTTTTGATCTGTCTTTATACATTTGCATTTGCATTTATGCATTTGGCGGGCGCTTTTATCCAAAGCAACTTGCATTGCTTTGTCCTATGCATTTATACATGGGCATGTGCAATCCCTGGGATTGAACCCACAGCCTTGCGTTGTTAACGCAATGCTCTTACCACTGAGCTACAGGAAAGTCTTTATGTTTTTGATCATTATTCACTATGTATTGCACTTCGTTTTAAACACATTTGTATGAGATTCTGAAAAGCACCCTGCACAGCTGTGTTTTTGATGTCTGGCAGTGTTTATGAAATCTGGGGACTTTTTCTGGCCCCAACCCTACAGTATGACCAAATCTGGGCATGTTTCGCCCCCGTTACTATGACTACAATCTACATTGAGCAAGGCCACAGTTTTGCCACAGATAAAGACAAGAGAAGGAGGTGAAGAAGGGGAAACAGGTCATGATGACCATGACATAATTGTGGTGGGCGAGGATATATAAAAATATATTTTAAAAATGAGGTAATAGCCAGCCTACCACGAATAGATACACACCTTGTTGCCTGGGATATATTGGTGGCAGAAAATCAACAATTGGTTAATAAAAATAACAGATAACGGGAATCTACCTGATTGGTTTTAGAAAGGACCACCTTTCAGAAGTTTCACTATAACTGTAGACTGAAAACACAGATGACTTGGAACATCTCACTTTGTTTGGCTCGAGCAAATAAAGTTAACTCCTTGACACCCGGACCTTCTTTGTCTGAGAGATTTTTTGAACTACAAGACTGATATTTTTCCACAACAGGATCAGCTGATGCGAGCTTGACTCACGTGACCTGCCAGAACTAACACATGTATTTTATTGTTTTGAACAAAACTATAACGTATTTATGAAACTTGAGAGAACATATGATATATGCTTTATAATATAGTGCAGTCATTTTTTTCCAAAGTAAAAACACTCTCATAAAGTACAGATACTTCACTACTGTTCATCTCGGCTCTAATGTAAAGTGGCACAAAAGGGCTCATGCCTATCACGGGTGCAGAATGATGCGCTTAATGCATCCGCCTATTTATATCCATGCTTCTCCTGGGCACAGAATCACGAGCTTAACGCACCTGCGTCTAAAGTTCATAACAGTCACAACACAAAGATAAGAGATATTTTGTGTTTTACACATAAAATATTTTGTTTATGTGGGGCAGTCGTGGCCTAATGTTTAGAGAGTCGGACTCGTGACCAGAAGGTTGCCGGTTTGATTCTCAGGGCCGGCGGGTAACGACTGAGGTGCACTTGAGCACAGCACCTTATCCCACTTGAGCAAGGCACCTTACCCCTACTTGCTCTCCGGGCGCTGCAGTGATAGCTGCCCACTGCTCTGGGTGCACGTGTGGTCACCACTTGCTGTGCGTGTGTTCACTACTCTCTGGATGGGTTAAATGCAGAGGTCACATTTCGGGTATGGGTCACCATATCTGACAAATAGGTCACTTTCATTGTACTTTCATTTCATTTCATATAGTGCATTGCATCCTTCTAACAGTTTACTGAGCCTTTTGATCGGAGGTTTAAAAACAGAGTTAAGGTCTTTGCACATACAGTCCGAAATTTTCGTATGCTTTTTTTCGTATTTAGCGCTCGTTTGTACGGTGTCTCTGAATTGTCAAAACGCCTCTCAAAATGCTTGCTACAGATGCGAAAAACGCAGAAAATCGAACCCAGTCCGAATTTTTTTATGACGGACGAAAATATCGGAGGCGGTGTGTAAATGTGATTGACACAACGTGAGGTCGTATTTATGTTTTAACGTGCGGAAATTTTGGATGTAAATTTCGGACTCAATGTGCAATGGCCTTTATTGTGTGTGAGTGACGCTTTTACTCAGACCACTTCCAGTGCTTTAATCAGCGATTACCAACTCCAGCTAAATACAATCCTTTCAAACAAAACTCTCGACTATCATCTAGTGATGATGCAGAATGATGGAAACATTGGCACATCTTGGAAAGAGAAGCGTACTAACTGTCACTGAATGGAGAGTGACAGATGACAAATACAGCGCATGAAAACTCTTACAGTGGTTTCACAACAGTTCATCCTTCTTGAAGTTCAATAATATTATTCATGGGCAATGCACAGTAGGATTTTACATCGGTCCGGCCACTCCCGATCCAGCAAAATATGTCTGTATAAGTCTGACACGATACCCATCCAGAATTGATTTGTTTATTTATTTACATTAAAGCAAAAACTCACCTTGATTTGGCCACATGTTTGTCTCTTCCAACTGATCTGCACAAAACACAAGAATTATTTCTTCATTTACAGAAGAGGAGTGATAGACTCTGTCAACCTTTCCACTGTGTGTCATGTGTGTACTACAAATACTGCTGAATCTTATATTTATTATTTACAACAGAACTGTTGATATAGATGAGCTGTATATGATGTCAACAGACTGTTTCAACAGATCACGTGATTTTTGCATGTTAACTGTGTTAGGATTTCCCTTTACTTTCACAAAGATGTGTTTGTGTTGCAGAAACTCTTTAGTGTTTTAAACATTTTTGGACTGACTGAAATATTAATAGGATTATTTTGAAACCCGTGTATATGTGTAGTCATTTTATCTTGATTTTGAACACTGCATTCCAAGTTCATCTTATCAGAGACAACACAGGAGAACGCCCTGAATACACAACAGTTATCCATATAACCTATATAGCTTTATATCTCCATATAGAATTATGACAAACTGTGCCGGTGCCTGTAAATGATCGCAGAACACATAAACACAGACGCACGATTCAATATGATCACGTGCTGCTGTTAACTGTAAGATCAGGACAAACTCCTGCTGTAAATGAGATAATAATGATACGTACCTTATAAAAACAACGAAACGAATGGTATAAACTCTGCTTAGTAGTTACAAACGACTAAACAAACAAACAGAGACGAATTGTTGTAAAAGTAAACAGACTTAGTACAATGTACAGCTTCAATAAACACCGATCACACCACTAATAGAGAATTAGAAAAATAAAGATGACGTACCGCGTCCTTCTCCAGGGAGAAATCCTCAGCCCGCTTCCGCGTCGCGCGAGTACAGCTATCACTGCGGTGACGTCATCTGACCGCTCCCTCCACCTCCCTGATAAACGTTATCAACTTTAATGTGTCAATACACTGAGTAAAGAGCACGAGTGCTGTGCGTGTGTCAGACATGTTAACTTAATCCTAAACTAAACCACTAACTGTACGATGACGGGAACAGATTGCTAGAAAACAACCACAGTTGACAAAAATATACGAACTCATAACAAAAAAACAAAAATCAGGCTAAAGTGAGTAAAAAAGGAATGAGAATCAATCTGTTTTAATTATGAATGTTGGGCCGGGCGGGTTATTTCAGAACTGGATCTTGTTTTTGCTGTTGTTAAAATGATTTACAAAAATGTAAATACTGTCATCATTTACTCGCTCTTCCAAACCTGTTTACGTTTATTTGTTCTGTTGAATACAAATAAATATATTTGAAAAAATGTCAATTAATTCTGTCTGTCAAATTCATCTTTACCCTGCTGAAAAATTCTAATGGTTTCCTTTAAAATACCATATGAACCATTACAAAATTCCTTGTAGTGTGTTTTGGTCATTACTCCAATAGATTAAATTCCACCTATAGAATCCATCACATACCAGTAGACACCATTAGAATTTCCATTAAAACCAATACAATTCCCGTTATAACCATTAAATCTGTTCGATTTTCTAATGTGTGCAGAAACACCAGCTACTTTGATCTAATTAAGCTGTCATACAGATACTTGACACTGAATTAATACAATATTATGACACTGTGTGTGGTATTAATGTAATTGGTAGTATTCACAGTACTCATCAACTCAACTCAACTCAACTTTATTTATATAGCGCTTTTACAATTTCATTGTTACAAAGCAGCTGTACATGAGACACATTGACTACAAGCAAAACAATCAAAGTTGTACCTGCAAAAACAAGAAAAGGTTGAAAACACAGAAGACAGACACACCCACACACAAAACACTCCACACACACAACACGCACACGCACCAACACACACAGACACACACACACACACACACACACACACACACACGTACGTACACAGACAAGTACGCACACACACACACGCTCAGTGAGAGCACACATTTAGGATAAAGGAGAGAGAAGCACAGGTCAAATATAACAGATAATAAATTCCTATATGCAATATTAATTAAGTAAAACTTTAAAATTCTAAAGCAGCCCCCCCGGTCAGGCAGATAGTGCAAAAACAGTATGCAAACGGTGGCGAGGAACCCAAAACTCTAATCGAGAAAAAAAACCTCAGGAGAACCCAGGCCCAACCAGGGGATTCCAGTTCCCCTCTGGCAAAAGCTGCTGCCTCTGCACAAGCTCCAGAGAGCTTGCACAACAAGGCTAAATAAAATAAATAAACTTAATAATAAAATAAATTATAGTTTAAGATTATCATTAATAATCTAATAGCATTTGAAATTTTGTGGTGAAGACATGTCAAGAGACCGCGTCCTTCTTTATCCAGCTCTATCATCTCAGCTCTTGTCAGGTCCCCACTTCCCATTCTCCGCTCTACCATCAGGTCAGGCCATGAACTGCATCCTGCTCGCTGTGGTAACCTTGGAACAATGAGACAAGACTGGCTGAGAGTAGAGTACTGTTCTGTACTCTTTGATGCAACAAGTACATCAGTTGTGTTTTTGGTTCCGGTTGATCTAACTAATGCAGCCTAAACCCTCTGAAGATTTATATTATGGAAGAGTAGTGTATGCAAGATTAAAAAGATGCGTCTTTAGTCTAGATTTAAACTGACAGAGTGTGTCTGCCTCCCGGACAGTGCAGGGAAGACTATTCCAAAGTTTAGGCGCTAGATAGGAAAAGGATCTACCACCTGCACTTGATTTTGAAATTCTAGGTATTACCAACTGACAGGACGCCTGAGAGCGTAATGCACGTGAAGGACTGTAATACAAAAGGAGTTCATTCAAGTACTGAGGAGCTAAACCATGTAAGGCTTTATAGGTAATAAGCAAGATTTTAAAGTTAACGCGATGCTTTATAGGTAACCAGTGCAAGGTTGACAGAACCGGGCTAATATGTTCATACTTTTTTGTACGTGTAAGAACTCGAGCTGCCGCGTTTTGGACCAATTGGAGTTTTTGTAATAAGCCTGCAGGGCAACCACCTAACAGTGCATTACAGTAATCTAGTCTTGATGTCATGAATGCATGAATTAACTTCTCTGCATCTGAGATTGACAGCATATGACGTAGTTTAGATATATTCTTAAGATGGAAAAACGCAATTTTACAGGTGTTGGCGACGTGGCTCTCAAATGACAGATTACTATCGAATAGAACGCCAAGATTCTTTGCTGACGACGAGGGTTTTATGGAACATCCGTCAATAGTTAAACAGTATTCTTGGTTGTTACTTATAGCAGTTTTCGGTCCAATAAGTAACACTTCCGTTTTGTCCGAGTTCAGTAATAAAAAGTTGTTACTCATCCAGTTTTTTATATCGACTATGCATTCCATTATTCGATGGAACTGCTGTGTTTCATGAGGCTTCGAGGAAATATAAAGTTGAGTATCATCAGCATAACAGTGAAAGCTAACTCCGTGTCGCTTTATTATATCTCCTAGAGGTAGCATGTATAATGCGAAGAGCAGAGGCCCTAAGACTGAGCCCTGTGGTACACCGTACTGGACTTGCGATTTGCGTGACACCTCATTGTTTATTGCTACAAATTGAAAACGGTCGGATAAATAAGATTTAAACCATTTCAAAGCTATTCCCTTAATGCCGACATAATTTTCGAGTCTATGTAGGAGTGTGCTGTGGTCAATGGTATCGAATGCAGCACTAAGGTCTAGCAGCACCAATAACGAGATACAACCTCGGTCAGACGCCAATAGCAGATCATTTGTAACTCTGATCAAAGCAGTCTCTGTACTGTGACATGCTCTAAATCCAGACTGGAATTCTTCATTGATGTCATTCCTTTGGAGGAAGGAGCATAATTGAGTTGAAACTACTTTTTCCAGAACTTTAGATATGAAAGGTAGATTCGATATAGGCCTGTAGTTCCTTAGTTCTCTAGGGTCGAGTTGGGGTTTTTTGACAAGGGGCCTTATAACAGCCACCTTATATGCTTTAGGCACATGTCCTAATGTCAGAGATGAGTTAATAATACCAAGAAGAGGATCTATAATTTCTGGGAGCATCTCTTTCAGTAGATTTGTAGGTATAGGGTCTAGTATGCATGTTGTTGATTTAGATGATCTAATAATTTTAGACAGCTCATCTTGATCTACGGTATAAAATAATTGCATTTTCTCCTTAAGGGCGCTGTAGTTAGTTTGTTCAGCGGGTTTCACTTCTGATTGCATTGTTATAATTTTTTCTCTAATATCTTGGATTTTATATGTGAAGTAGTTCATAAATTCATCACTGCTATGCTGATATACAGGATCAGAAGTCACTGACGATTTATTTTTTGTTAATTTAGCCACCGTGTTAAATAAAAACCTAGGATTGTGCTGGTTTTCTTCTATTAGTGATGAAAAGTAGGCGGATCTAGAAGTTATTAGGGCTTTCCTGTATTTTCGAATACTATCCTTCCATGCTGTACGAAATACCTCTAATTTAGTTTTCTTAAAGTTGCGCTCCATTTTTCGGGCCGCTTTCTTTAGAGCCTGAGTGTGTTCATTATACCACGGTGTGGGGCTGCCATTTTTAATCTTCTTTAAACGTAGTGGAGCAACTTTGTCTAGCGTTACCGAGAAGGTGGAATTAAAATTTTCAGTGGTAATGTCAAGATCTTCAACGTTATTTCTCATGATTTGAGACAATTCGGGCAGATTATCGAGAAACGCATCTTTGGTAGTTGAAGTTATTGTTCTACCATATTTGTAACAATGAGTTTTATTTGCAGCCGTAGGCCAGTGAAGCAAACATAATACCAGATAATGATCCGAAATGTCTTCACTCTGCTGAAGGATTTTAACGTCGTCCACATTTATACCGTAAGACAGTATTAAATCTAAAGTATGATTACGAAGGTGAGTGGGTCCTGACACATGTTGACTAATGCCCATGGAGTTAAGAGTGTCTTTGAAAGCCATTCCTAAGGCATCTGTAACGTTATCTACGTGGATGTTAAAGTCACCAACGACAAGGAGTCTATCTGCGGCCAGTACTAGTTCTGATAAGAACCCACCAAATTCTTTAATAAAATCTGTGTGGTGCCCTGGAGGCCTATATACAATAGCTAGAATCAATTTAAAAAGTGTTTTATCTTTAGTATTAGGTGTTGAAACATGAAGAACCATGACTTCAAAAGAATTATATTTAGAGTTCGACTTCTGGGAAATGCTAAGAGAGTTATTGTAAAGTGCTGCGACACCTCCCCCTCTGCCTTTTAGACGAGGCTCGTGTTTATAATAATAATCTTGGGGGACAGATTCATTTAAAGCAATATAATCATCTGGTTTTAGCCATGTTTCTGTCAAACAGAGCATGTCTATTTTATGATCTGTTATCATATCGTTAACAAAAAGTGCTTTATTAGAGAGAGATCTAATATTTAGCAATCCGAGTCGTAACAGTTGATTATCTGTATTTTGTTCATGTTTAGTTTGTTTAACGTTTATTAAATTACTTTCAAGAGGTTTACGCATTATTTTATGTTTGCTAATCCGGGGGACAGACACAGTCTCTATTTTGTGATGTTTGGGAGAACGGATTACTACATGTTGTACATTTTGTGTATTCTGCGACGTGAGACGGCAAGCAGACAGTTGGTTAAGCCATACTGTCTGCTCCCTGACCTGGGCCCCAGCGAGTCAAGTTTTAGCATTAGCATTAAGACTTTTTGCCATATTTCTAGACAGGATGGAAGTCCCAGCCCAGGAGGGATGGAGACCATCTCGTTTCAACAGGTCAGGTCTGCCCTCAAAACTCTTCCAGTTATTTATAAAAACTATATCATTCTGCAGGCACCACTCAGACAACCAGCCATTTAGTGATGATAATCTGCTATAAATCTCATCACCACGATAAGCATTGAGGGGGCCAGAGAATATTACAGTGTCTGACATCATGCTTGCGAGCTCACACACCTCTTTAATGTTATCTTTTGTGATCTCCGATTGACGGAGTCGAACATCATTTGTGCCGACGTGAATGACAATCTTACTGAATTTACGATTAGCCTTAGCCAGCACATTTAAATTTGACTTGATGTCAGGCGCTCTGGCTCCCGGTAAACATTGGACTATGGTGGCTGGTGCCTCTATGTTAACGTTCCGAACAATAGAATCACCGATAACTAGGGCACTTTCAGCAGGTTTCTCAGTCGGTGCGTCACTGAGCGGGGCAAACCTGTTCGAGACTGTAATCGGAACGGTCGAGTGATGTTTTGTCCTGCGACTACGCCGTCTCACAGTCACGAAGTTTCCCAGCTGCGGGGGATTTTCAACCGGAACCGAGCTGTGTGCGCTAATGTTGCTCGCATCCAAAGTGTTTTCTATCGTCGTTAAACTCTTACTATCCTCAGATAAAGATTGGATGCGAGACTCTAATTCTAAGATCTTCTCTGTCAGCCTAACTATTTCCCTGCATTTATCGCATATAAAGCCCTCGCAGCTGACAGAGAAGGCTAAGCTAAACATATGACATGAGGTGCAAGTAACAATAATAGGAATAGAAGCCATAACTCACCGGATTTGAAGTGCAATTCCAACTTACCAAGGTTGCTCGATGGATCGTAGTATACTCGCTTAAAAAGAGAAACAGTTAGCACACAAGACAAACCAGAGGCAAGATGATATTCCACAGTGTGAACAGAAAGCAAGCTAACACGCTATTGCTATGCTAACGGCGTTAAGTTAACTATCACTTTTAGTTTAGACTCTTCCAAGTAAATAACAGGAACAGGGTTATTGAGATATCAGGATAAGTTAGCAACGACAATAATAATTAACGAAAATAAAATACACTAATATTAGAGCGAAGTGATAAGAGCACTGATACAAACAAGCTGCCGGCAGCGATGCAGGAAACAGGAAGCGTTGCAGCAAAGCGTTGTGACACTGGATCACACTGGATTATTTTCACCACACATTGGCAGATATTAATATTGTTAATATGTTAATATGGTCATAGTTCTATTCAAAGTTTCAAAGTAATTTTCGTTTAACATTATTGATTGTTATATTGTTAATGGTGTAATGCAATTAGTTATGGTCGTATTGTTTCTAACAGAGCCGTTAGTCTGGGCTCGATTCTTTATTATAGTGAGTTTAAGCGTAGATCCGTCCATCGGAGATTGATTGCTCATGCCCTGTTGTTCACACTGTATCGCGAGAGTTTCTCCATACGGGTGAACGTTAGGCTTGTTTGAGATGCACCTTGCCTCGCCTGAAAAGAAGATGAGAGTGGGCTATGAAGGCATTTTAATGCCAAAAACAAACGAGCGCACTGCTGATGATGGCCGCGCACGGCAAATAACTTCCGCGAGTAAATAACACCATACGCGAGAGGACAACGGATCTACACGCGAGGAAACGGGAGCCCGCGAGCTCGTTTGAAACCCTCGCGCGCTCGTTTGAAACCCTCGCGCGCACATGGCATCTAGGCCCTGTCCCAAATGGCGCACTCCGGTCTTGTGGACTTCCTCTGAGTCCACACTTGGTGACGTCAGTAAGTGCAGACCTACAGTGCACTAGGCACGAGTCCACAATGTTACATGGAGTGCATTTTGAGACAGACTTGAGGTCATCACGCCGGAAAGACCAAGCGGTGCTTTCTAATCTCTCTCGCTGTACTATGTTGTCATTCGCTGATCAGTCTGCGCAGCGCCGCGTGAAGTCGACCTCTTGTTGTCCCATTGTTGTTATTTGGGACTGGAGCTGCCGGTTTTTATTGGTCTACTAATAATACTAATGGTTCTAAAGTGGAGTCTTTGGCTTCTAAGTTCGTTGTTGTCCTGTGTATTACTATTATGTCAATTTCGAGAGGTTGAATTTTCCACACAACGTAAAAGGGGTTCTGCATCTTGCCCTATTACTTTCCTGTTTTATTCACAAAGTTGAGTGTTCTCTAAGTTCTTTAGTATACTGCACACGAAGCTAATTGGCCTTCTCAAGTCAAGATATAGTACTCAGTCTTAATGATTACATCCACTCTGAAACCCAACAAATTCAGAAATTTCTATTGACATCTAAGACACATTTAATTTTTTTTTAAGATATGTTATGTTCAAATGGGGTTCATTGTACTTGCCTCATCCTCAGGGTTGTTGCTAGAACGGATACAGTTACGGTCGGAAGTGGTGCAAAATCTCGCCATATAATTAATTATTTTTAATGTAATAAAATTACATTAGCTAACGCCTACCCCAACCCTAAACCTAACCTTACAATAATAAAAAAATATTAATTAACAAAACAAAAATTATTCAGTATTGAAGTGCGCATGCCCAGTGGAGGTAGCTGTATGTGGCTGGATTAAAGCATATTGTATTTCTCTGTATTCTGCAGCAAATTCTGAAAAAGCATCTTTTGGAGGAGCTTCTCTCTAAGTTTGAGAGAGCACTTCTCAGATCACCGCTTGACCCTGAATATGTAGAATTCGTCTGTCGCCAGCAGCTCTACCTCATGCAAGCACTCGATAGACATGTGGAAATACCCACTGATATCATTCAGGCTCTGCAAGAGGTGTTTGAAATTGTCAGACAATTACCATATTCCACAGCTCCACATGCAATGGTGGATTCCACTACTGGTCTGAGAGGATTTCCAAGATTTGCAATAGAAAGAGAAGAGTTAGCAGAGAAGCTGCAGACAAACCTTCCTGTGCATTACATTGCAAAAATGATGGGTGTTCCCATGAGAACCATCTTTAGAAGAATGAAAGATTTTGGCCTTTCTCAGACTTGTATAGCAGCATCACAGATGAGGAGTTGGATAACGCTGTTCGAGCAATTAAGGATGATATGCCTGCATCTGGTTACAGAATGGTCAGATGGAGGTTGTTGTCTTTAGGTATACGTGTGCAATGGCACAGAATATCTGCCTCAATGCTCCGAGTTGATTCAGTTGGAATCCTTTCAAGACTGGTCAGGTCGGGATGTGTGGTGAGAAGAACCTACTCTGTTCGGGGGCCCGTTTCTCTTGTGCACAGACACAAATCACAAATTGATACGGTAAGTGCTTTAGTGTATTCTAAGCATGTACAGTATATAAATGTCCTCTTTTTTACTGCTTTTATTTCCAGTGACTGAGGGGGACATGGTTACATGTGGTTTGCCACTGCAAGGGCAATCAGCCATGAGCCATCCTTCTTGTCTCCTTCTAGTCTTAGGCATTTTACATTAGATATTGCTATTTGTTGCTAGTTAGTAGAAAATCTAAATTGAACAATAGAAAGAAAGCAAATGGAAGTGTAGCACAAAAGAACATCACAAGAAAATTACAAAGCAAGTTTTGGTCTCTGTCTTTTGAATAGGTACAACATCATAATATTTGGTGGTGTGGATGGTTACTCCAGGAAGGTATGTTTACACTCTGTTTCGGTAAAACAGGTTTTACCAGGTTTGTATTTGATTTACATTGTTACTAGTCATCTGATATCAAAAGTCCAGTCACTATGATTCCTGTTTATTGACAAGTAGTCTGTAACACATTTGATTCCAGTGTGGAATCTATATTTGAAAATATATCCACCTATATTTGCTTATTGTTGCACTATTGTTCCTTTTCCTTTGTATTTTGAGGTTCTGTACTTGAATGCAGCAAACAATAACCGTGCATCAACAGCATATAACTTCTTCTCAGAAGGATTCCAAAAATTTGGTTTACCGTCAAGGTGAGTAATAGTAGAGAAAAAGCATTTCAATTTTTATGTCTATAAATGTATTTAAAGATTTTTTTAAATCAGGGTCAGGGCAGACCAAGGAGTGGAGAATGTGAAATTCTTATTCACAGCATTGATTTTAAAGCTACATTTTTTGGATTTTAAATTAAAAAATTTACTGCATTTCTAATAGGATTGAGCGTCTTAGGCGTGATGTCAGAATCATGGTGACCAACAAATACTTAGACATGCTGCACTCCCTGGAGTCTGAAGGACTGCTTGACTTATCACTGGTTGAGGACCTTTTCAGTGTGCACTACACTTTTCTTCCAAGACTTCAGGCAGACTTGGACACATTTGCAAAAGCCTGGAATCATCATCCACTCTCAACAGATTGCAATCGAAGCCCAGCGCAGCTGTGGCAGATCGGACTGATGCACACAAATATTGACCAGTTGGACAGTTATGAGGTATTGTGACCCTGCTTTATAGCCTCTTTCATCACACTGCTGTTTATGTATACATTAATTTAAGTGGATTTTATTTAACCATGTCTTTAACCGCTTTTCCGTAGGACATTGAAGAGCCAGATCTAGACTGGGACATAGCAGCTTCATATGATGCCTGTGAAGATTTGGGAGTTGTTGTTCCAGAATTTGAATGTCCTTTGAGTTCAGATGGGTTGAGGGGTCTTGAAGACCTGCAGAATTTAACTGGTTATAATACCCCTGCCAAAGAATTGTATTTGCTTTGTCGGGAGTTTGTTTCAACAAATATTGTGTAATTTAAAAAAACACAAAGCAAAAAGATTGCATAATGTCTTTATTTAGCATTGAAACTTACTGTAAATTGAGAATGTATATGAAATATTAGCGTTTTTCTGAATTGATCAATTGGATCAATTAAGCAGTTTTTTTTGCCAATACATGATAAACAATAAAGAAAAGAAAATACAATTGCTATTACATCACAACCTTTTTAGCATACAAACAACACTATAACAGTAACGGAGAATACACAGTACAGTGAGCAAACACTAGGAATCATCTCATGAACGACCAAATTCTCTGCTGTTGCTCAGAGCCTGCCTCACAATGGAAAGGAACTCAGTGTAAGTCCCTAGGTGCCGTGTAGGCAAGGTTATTCTACAGGAACATGCATTTACGAGAGTGTAGCATATACTGTGTTGACCATAGCGCAGCTGACAGTCATGATCAAATTCTACATATATTTTATTTTTTTCTCTCTGTGCAGAAGTAATGGGAACATGTCCCTGACCAGTAAGCCACTGCATAAAACTGCTGACAGTGATCTTGTCTTTTTCTGTGTTTTCTTTAGTGCAGTCCCGCTGTTTGTTCTCACCTTCACCTCTGCACTCCTGACCACTGCTCCCTTCTGCAAAAAACAAGATAAAAATAATTTCCATGTCTGCTCTTTTTCTGGTCTTTATGATTCATGGCATAGTATTTTTAAATAACAGTGGTTGAATGCACCATACTGAAATTGTTGTAATTGGAATATAATTCAGAGTAATGTTACCTTCATCTTCAAGGCTTTGAATGAAGTCCTGCGAGAAATTTAAAATTTTTGATTCCCTCTGCCGCTTGACTGAACCTGCCTCACTTAAAATGGGTGACAGGGCCATCACGAGAAAATCTGCATCAGGCTGCAAATCAGAAAGAACAACCTTGTATTATACACCACTCATAAGCAATTGGGTTAACATGCAAGCAACAACACTTACTTTTTTGAAGTGGCCAGGAACAAGACCTGGTGAAATAAAGTCTGATTTTGTTTCACCATTTCAAGGAGGCCATAGAGTTCCAATCCTTGGCACATTTGCTGGAGCATTGGCAGGATTCGGACAGAGGAATGCAGGACAACAGCACTGCATATAAGAGTAAAGTCAGAAGAAAAATATGTTATTAAAGTTTCTGCTTTTTTTAAATCTCCATGACCAGTCAAAAGAGTAAAACATTTGTATCAATTATTGTACAGACGTCAACCATTAAACAAAGCATTACTTGAAATGACATTAACTGTATTGTGACTGTTTCAGGCCTGGAAATTGAACTTCTGAAATTCTTTTAATCTGGTTCTTTATTCCTTTTTTCTCCTAAATCAACCCATAAGGGTTAGATTTGTGTAATATATGGGTTTATTTTCGACAAAAAGGCATTAAGAATCAGATTGAAAGTACTACAAAACATCACTGAAAAACATACTACACCTGACAATGTCCTCCTTTCTATCACATGTTATAGATCCAGTCTGCCCGCATGCTATGATTGTTTCAGAAAGGTCAAGCAAGGCTGTACACTGTAAAACATTATAGCATCATTAAGTTATGTCTACTAACAATTTCTATTTAATTCCAATAATCATGACAAGTTTTATATATTAAACTTAAGTTTATACGTTTTTAAAAACTCAGACTTAAATTTACAAGTTGTCTGAACTACTTATGAGTTGTCTCTGGGTAGTCAACATTCATTCAACTCACTTCAATAAGTTATAAATTAGAAGGAGGGGGAGGGGTGTTTGTTTTCTAAAAGACCGCGGAAAAAGTTCAGTTACCTCAGGCGCCTACGGTGCGACATACTGCTGCTCAGCAGCTGAATTGTCATTAATATATGTTATATACGGCGGCGAAGAGGTAAGTTATCATTTTTGTCTTGATTCAATGGTGTTATGCTTTATTATATATACAAAAGACGTTTTTATAATGTTAAAAGAAAGTTTAGCACGTTGATGATGCTCTGCGAGTGCGACGGCGTCACGGCCTGAAAACCTAATCCACGGGTCTATATCGGATAATGTAGTTAGTGAGGGCGTATATAGATTTTAAATGCATAGTAACGTTATGGCATAGTTTGCATTAAATAAATATTTTGATTTTCAGTGTGTGTCAGGGAACGTAAGCTAGCTGGCTGCACTATTAAGGCTAACGTTAAATATTCAGGGGCATGCACGTCTATTTTTATATATCAAAGTAAGTAAATGGGTTATGTAGTGTAGTTTTTATGGGGCTCTCAGTTGGACACACAGGTGGACTAACGTTACCAGATTTTGGGAAAGTAACGTCACTCGAGATCTGTTTGGTGGATGGAAACATATTTTTATTATCGAACTGTTCAGTGTTCACAGCTGGCTTCTTGGAGCATCGAAGGTGTTATGAGCTTATCAAAAGAGACCCCGCAGTAACTGTGGTGGCGCAACTACACCCCCTGGTTGCATAAAGTTACCCTGTTGAAGGAAAGCTGCTCGACACCTCGAGGACGTTCACGTTACAATAAGGTGTTGTTAATGTACTGTTTGCCTAATACTATTATTTTAATACATTTGCTGTAGATTGTGTAGTTCTTTTTAGGGCTGCAACTAACGATTATTTTGATAATCGATTAGTTGGGCGATTATTTTTTCGGTTAATCGATTAATCTGATAAAATGTAATTACATCTTTTGCTTATAATAAATAAATCAGATATGGGAAAAGTATACACAACTGAACTCATTAGCCTTCTCCCAAAATGTTGTGAATGTCTCCATAATTAACACACCTGGTGAGTTGATTCATGTGTGTCATATTAGAAGCAACTGACAATAGTCTCTACCAAACGTGGGAGCGAGGGGACGGTCGGCCAAGGAAATCATTTTTTTGTGCCATGAAAAGTGAGATATTTGTCATTCAAATGTAGTGAATTACAGTAAAAAGTAAACAGAAAAAGTAATACTTAAGTACAAATACTCAAAAAGTGTACTTAAGTACAGTTCTCAAGTAAATGTACTTCGTTACCCACCTCTGGACTATAAACCACAAAATCAGGGTATTTAGCCTATTATGTACTTTGCAAAGTGCAAACGCCACAAATTGGGTTTTACTAATATAATCTTTAATTTTGTCATTTAAAACACCTCTCCCCTTTAAACTTTAAAACTGCGCAGCTTTAAGAGATGCATGCAAAACACGTCTGACTTTAAAACTGCGCACCTCTCGCTGCACGGAGAGACGCATGCACGGAGAGACACGTCTGACTTTAAAACTGCGTCACTCGTGCTGCACAGAGAGACAATTGTGACTTTAAAACTGCGCACCTCGCGCTGCACAGAGAGACACGTCTGACTTTAAAACTGCGCACCTCGCGCTGCACTGAGAGACACGTGGGACTTTAAAATTGCGCACCTCGGGCAGCACGGAGAGACACGTGTGACTTTAAAACTGCGCACCTGGCGCAGCACGGAGAGACACGTGTGACTTTAAAACTGCGCAGCACGGAGAGACACGTCTGACTTTAAAACAGCACAACTTGTGCTGCACGGAGAGACGCATCCACGGAGAGACACGTGTGACTTTAAAACTGCGTCACTCGCGCTGCACTGAGAGACACGTGTGACTTTAAAACTGCGCAGCACGGAGAGACACGTGTGACTTTAAAACTGCGCATCTCGCGCTGCACGAAGAGACGCATCCACGGAGAGACACGTCTGACTTTAAAACTGCGCAGCTCATGCTGCACGTTGAGACACATCTAAAACGGTAATTTTAAAAGAGAAGAAGATGCGCATGATTTATAACTGCGCAGCTCGCAAGTGACGTCACAGACCAACTAATCGATAATGAAATTCGTTGACAACGAATTTCATTATCGATTATTATCGATTTTATCGATTAGTTGTTGCAGCCCTAGTTCTTTTCTCATTGTACATTGTCTCCTCGTCTTTTTTTCAGTCTTATTTTGTCACTGTGCCTCTCATTGGTTGCATACCCTGTTGAAGGAAAGCTGCTTGTCTATGGAGGACGTTCACGTTACAATANTTTTTTTCAGTCTTATTTTGTCACTGTGCCTCTCATTGGTTGCATACCCTGTTGAAGGAAAGCTGCTTGTCTATGGAGGACGTTCACGTTACAATAAGGTGTTGTTAATGCACTGTTTGCCTAATGCTATTATTTTAATACATTTGCTGTAGATTGTGTTGTTCTTTTCTCACTGTACATTGTCTCTTTTTTTTCAATGAAAGAAAGAAAATCATAGGTGATGAGCCACTCATCTCTGTAGTCATGGACAGGTGGCCTGCATTATGTGATCAGAGACAGGTAACATGTTTTTTAAATGTGATGCATAAATAAACTGTATTGTATTGTAAGTATATTCTAATGACAGTATTTGCTCTGAATTTCAGAATAATTTTCAATTGTACTTACTGTGCCTCAACTTTGCTGTTTTCATTATTCAATTACCTCATTACCTCTTTGCTGTCTTATGTGTCTATTTCAGATAAGTGCAAAGTTCATTAGAATAGTCACTACAGGTTTGCTGCAGTCCAGCCGTGGTGGTGGTGGAGGAGACGATTGTTCTTTATAACTTCAGAGATGTGCTCACTGCTTTTGCTATGCTAATGGGAACCTACTGCCTAAACCTCCAATATGAAGTACTCGTTTGAATTCCTGCAGAAGGTTGTCATGAAGATTAAACCTGACCACTGTTCAGCTCGGATACACGGACTTAGAAATAAACTGCTGAGGTATCCTTTATAGACTGGTGCCAAGCCTTAAAGGAATAGTTTACT
Organism: Triplophysa rosa; assembly: GCF_024868665.1. NCBI lineage: Eukaryota > Metazoa > Chordata > Actinopteri > Cypriniformes > Nemacheilidae > Triplophysa > Triplophysa rosa. The sequence goes on along the minus strand of NC_079909.1, from coordinate 213,416 downwards.
TAAATATGAAAATTCTGTCATATTTTTCTTACTTTGATGTCATGCTAGGTGTATATGATATCCATTCTTTAGTGTAACAGAGTTATTGTGACTCTTCCTTGTTTTATAATGCTGTTGATGGATATGTGTGAGGAATGGAAGTCATACACACCTAGGATGACTTGAGGGTAAATCAGTTATAACAGAATTTTCATATTTAAGTAAACTATTCCTTTAACTGGATGGAGATGGTGTGCTGACTTGTATAGGCGTGTTCTGAAAAGGACATTTAAATGCTGGTATATCTGAGAGCTTTAGTTACTTGACTTTGTTAGATTAATTTGTAATTTTGCTTACTTAAATGAAAACTGTCGGATTGTTTTGCACTGTTGATGTTTTGTTAGCATTGAATATATCTGTTTTATTGCAACTAAGAACGATTTTACTATGTTAATGTTCAGCGTAATAAATTGACAAGTATTGTTTGAACCATACATATGTCAAAATTATTTTTATTCATCTTACTCTTTATCTTTCTCACAATTAAACATTGAAGAACTCCATGTAATATTTAAAAATTGGATGTTTTTTGAATATGTTTGTATGTTGAAATGCATTTTCAAGCCAATGTTAAAATCTGCATAACATGCTTGTTAAAATAAATGATATATTTTTGGACTAAAGTTGTAAGTTGATTGTGTGAATGACATTAGTCAATATGAAAATTAATTTAAATAAGATGGGAAATTTAACAAAAAAAATGAGTTTTCTGTAGTTGATAATGTAACAAATCAAGTTAATTTAACTCAGATTTACAAGTTAAAACGACAAATGATCATCAGTTAAACACAATGTAAAACATATCTCTTTAAGTTGAAACAAAGAATATCTATAAGTTCAGTTAACTCACGTTCTTAAGGCAGCAGGTGAACTTTCGTTTCTAAGTTTAACCAACTTAAAATGTTTTACAGTGTAGTGTCTGCTGTCTCAATCTAAAGAAATTAAAACAATTATTTAATGCGTAGTTTGGTTTAACTTTCAGCACAATATACAAGTAGTAGAGTTGAATTAACTGAATTAAAAAACCTTATCAATCAGGTCTAGCAGGTCTGCGTCTGTTACATCAGATTTAGACAGCTGATCTTTATTAATCTCCCCAGTAGAGATGAAATTGTATATCCACTCCAAGAAAAAGTTAGGCGGATGTGTTTAAATGTTAAATTATGGTGTGTCCAGTAGGGGTCATTATTGGCTAATTGAAAGCACCATATAGATGGGAACCTTCCCTCAGGTGATAGGTGTTGTTGGAGGGAAGGTGCAAACAGTTTTTGACCGCTACGCTAGGCTGTTTGTACCACATATGTAAATCTTTGTAAAGGTGAAAGACTGGTGGAGTTATTGACTGTTTGTTTGGATTCTTGCTTACATGGAAATGAAGACCAGTAACTGTAAAATAAATCTACAACAATGAGCATTCTAACATCTTGTGTGGCCATTCTAATTAAACGCAAGCCAAGCGTGCGCGTACTACATACAAGCACCGTCCAGCATCCCTCAGCTGCCTTAAGTAAGACTTGGCAGCTATACATTTAGTCAAAAACTGTTTATCGACCTAAAATGAACTGTGTTTAGCTCAGTTTCATCACTCGTTGAACAAGATTACGTGGATTATTGGAAGAAGGCATCGACTGTGTTTAATTTACATTGGAGACTAGCTGCAACACGCGAGAGGACATCGCTGAGTTTTGGATTATACCTGCACGTCTTTTTCCTTTGGGTCAAGTACTATCTAGCGGCGCGAGAAAGGACATCGGAGCTGCTTTACAAGCATAGGCATGGGAGCTTTTGTTTCAAAATGGCGCCCAACGTGAAGAGGTATGCCTAATAGCGCTTTTTATTATTGACTGGCCATTTAATTTTGTGCACAGATTAGGGGTCGTAAATCCAATGCATTGGTGGTCAAAGAGCATAATTAACTTTGCGAACTACTTTCATTAAATGTTTTAATTGTGCTTCTGAATATTCATTGAATTATGGAGGTGTCTGAAACTGAGCACATGCAGATGGAAGTGGACAATGGTGTTTTTACTGATGTTGATGTACAAATGGACAAACATAAACGTGTAGTAAAATTAACCCCTAAAGCGTTTGCTGAAAAGGTTGCAATATGATAGAAAATCTGTACTGACTAAAGCTGCTAGTTTAAGAAACAAGGTACAAGGTCTGATGCAACAAAAACATATAAAAGAGGTGCAAATTGTATTTGTTGATCTTTTAAATGTATGTGATGAAGCAAAAGGTATTCATTGCTCTTTGATGGGTATGTTACCTGAAAGTGAGCAAGAAAAACATGACATATGGTTTAAAGCCAAAATTATTGTGAATAATGACTTTATTTCTGAAGTGAAAATGTGGGTTTCATGTCAAGAAAATGTTGAAATTGCTACAAATGAGGTCAGGAATGACAAGGTTGATGATATTAACCCAGATGATACATGATAGTATTTCAAATATGGGTAGTAAACGTTCAAGTAAAGCAAGTACATGCAAGAGTGTTTTTTCTGCCAGAGTCATAGCTGAAGCAAACAAGGCTGCACTGCTCGCTCGTATGGCAGCGTTAGAGGAAAGGCATGCCTTGGAGGAGCAAGAGCAGATGATTAGGAGGAAAAAGGAGCAGTTGGAGCTGAAAATAATGCTAGCAGAATCCACTGCTAAACTTGCAGTTCTACAGGTCCCTGAAAACTACAGTGTTTCTCAAGTCTCTCATATTATGAATTCTCAGTCTGAGAAGGAAGAGGAAAAAGCATCTTCAGCTGCATTAAATCCAAAGGCAAAGGAGTTTGAACCTGTTGTACGTAGCAAACTGGCAAACCAAGTATTAACTGTGAATCCTCCTTTAACATCATCTGTGCCATGCCAGGAAATTCATCAGCAGCCCTTGCAAACTTCTCAGCAAAGATTAGGAGCTATGTCAATTCAAACGAGTGGACCTCTTGCATCTGATAGGAATTTTCAGCACATATCAATTCAAACTAGTGGACCTCTTGCATCTGATGGGAGTTCCAGGTCACAAGCTGGAAATCAGTATGGAGACATTGTCTCTATAATGCAAAAACAAAATGAAATAACAGCAGCTCTTGTCCAACAACAATGTATTTCCTTATTACCGGCAAGAAATATTCCCTTATTTGATGGGGATCCTCTTCAGTATGTTTCATTTATCAGAGCTTTTGAGAAGGGCGTGGAGGAGAAAGCAAGTCATAGTGATTGCTTATATTACTTGGAACAGTTTACTAGGGGCCAACCAAGGGAGCTGGTACGTAGTTGTTTACACATGACTCCTGACTTTGGCTATGCTAAGGCAAAATAGCTTTTACAGGAACATTTTGGTAATGAGTACAGGATTGCCACTGCCTATTTGGAAAAAGCCGTATCTTGGCCCTCAATAAAGGGAGAGGATGCCAATGCTTTGCAATCTTATGCACTTTTTCTGCGTGGCTGTTGTAACGTCACTGAGGAATTGCAGTATCTTAAGGAGTTGGATATACCAAGCAATTTGAGAGCCATTATATCGAAGTTGCCTTTCAAGCTTAGAGAGCGGTGGAGAACTGTTGCACATAACATTCTGGAAACTACTAAATGTAGAGCTTCATTCAAAAATCTTGTTGAATTTGCTGAAAGACAGGTTGGCATTCTATTGGATCCTGTGTTTGGTGATATCAGGGACTTACCCGTTAATACAAGGCCTGTTAATCATGCAAAGTTACGTCAAGAGAGCAGAGTTAAAGGAAACATCTTTGCCAATACCATTGCACCTGTGGAATCTGAGGAAATCTTTAGACATATAAGGACAGAATTGCTACCAACCAATTCTAAAATGATACCATTATGTGTGTATTGTGCTAAACATCATGTACTTTAGAACTGTATGCAATTTCAAGGGAAGAAGCATCGAGAAAAGATGGATTTCTAAAAGAGAAAGAGCTTTGCTTTGGTTGCCTAAGTGCTGGGCACATGAGTTGTAACTGTGGCAAGCGGTTGACTTGTAAGATATGTAGTCAGCACCATCCTACTGTGCTTTATATTGAAAGAAATACAGTTAAGTCAGACACACACAAGTTCTCAGGATCTACAGAAACATGTGGTCAAACAGGGGCCGGAGAAGATCGCTGTATACTTTCTATCTTACCAGTTCAAGTCAAGGCCAGTAAAGGAGATCAGATAATACAGACATATGCATTCCTGGATCCTGGCAGTTCTGCGACCTTTTGTACTGAAAGTCTTATGCAGCGACTTAATCTTTCTGGTAGAAGAACTCAGTTTCTATTACAAACTATGGGACAGGAAAAAGTGGTACCAGCGTATGTACTCTCAGGTTTGGAAGTGTCTTCTGTTGATGGTATCATCTTCTATCAGCTTCCGCAAATGCTCACACAAAAGCAGATGCCTGTAAGTCCCAACATCATTGTGTCTAAAGGAGATTTGTCTAAGTGGCCTTACCTGGCAAAGGTTGAAGTTCCCCATATAATGGCTAATGTTGACTTGTTGATTGGAAGCAATGCACCCAAGATGTTGGAGCCTTGGGAAGTCATAAATAGCCAGGGAAATGGCCCTTATGCTATAAGAACAGCTTTGGGTTGGGTCATCAATGGTTCTTTGCATGCAAGCAGCCTTGAGGCTGAAGACTGTTCTGCAGTAGTTAACAGGATTTCTGTGTGTAGATTGGAGGAAATGTTGTCTAAACAATACAACCATGACTTTAATGAGCAAGCTGCAGAAGAGCAGGAATTATCTAGAGACGATATTAGGTTCTTGGAGATTGCAGAAAGTTCTGCCACATTTGAGGACAATCATTACACCTTGAAGTTGCCATTTAAAAAGGAAAATGTGTATCTGCCTAACAACTTCTCTGTGGCAAAACAACGGCTGCTCGGATTGAAAAGGAGATTCCAAAGAGATGAGCAATTTTATCAGGAATATGTAACATTTGTCAATGATATGATCAACAAAGGATTTGCAGAGCAAGTGCCCATTCAGCAGATGAAAGTTGACCCTGGTAAAGTGTGGTACATTCCTCACCATGGTGTGCGTCATCCCAGGAAGAGGAACCTGTGGGTGGTATTTGATTGTGGTGCAGTATTTAAAGGAACATCCTTGAATCAAGTCCTTTTGCAAGGTCCCAACTTAACAAATACGTGGCTTGGAGTTCTCCTGAGGTTTAGGCAGGAGCTGGTAGCAGTCATGGGTGACATACAAGCGATGTTTCATCAGGTCAGGGTGGCAGAAGAGGACCAGGACTTTCTCCGTTTCTTGTGGTGGCAGAACGGAGATTTTACAAAAGAAATGTCAGTGTTTCGCATGACTGTCCATCTGTTTGGTGCTGTCTCCTCTCCAAGTTGTGCTGCTTTTGATTTGAGAAAAATAGCAGATGATCATCAGTCTGAGTTCCGAGAAGAGGTTGTTAAAACTCTCAAAGAAAATGTCTATGTAGATGATTGCCTTAAGAGTGTGGTGTCTGAAGAAGAAGCAGTTTGTTTAGTTAAAGACCTTTCCATGCTTTGTCAGCTAGGAGGTTTTACTCTGACCAAATGTATCAGTAATATGCGCACTGTTCTTCAAACCTTTCCTAAGGAGTACCGAGCCAAGGAGTGGAAGGATCTAGATCTGGATAGGGACAGCCTGCCTGTTGAAAGAGCTCTTGGTTTGCTGTTGTGTGCTGAAACTGACTCATTTTATTTTATAATAGAGATCCAGGAGAATTCATGCACAAGACGTGGGATGCTGTCAGTGTCCAGTTCAGTATACGATCCACTTGGATTTTTGGCACCAGTAGTGTTACCTGCTAAGATTATGCTACAAGAGCTATGCAGGAGAAAGCTTGGATGGGATGAAAATGTGCCCAATTACATTGCACATCATTGGGTGCAGTGGTTAAAGGAGCTAAATGTACTCTCTGAATTCAAGGTAAAGAGATGCATCAAGCCTGGAAGCTGTGGCTTTTACAGACATGCTCAGCTGCATCGTTTCTCCGGTGCGAGCTTACAGGGATATGGCAGTCACTTACCTTAGAATTGAGAATAGCAACGGTGACATTTACGTTGCTTTCCTCATGGGCAAGGCCAGAGTAACACCTCTAAAAGCTGTCACTATTCCCATATTGGAGTTAACTGCTGCTCTGCTTGCTGTTCGTGTAGACCTGATGTTAAAGAAAGAGCTGAGGCTCCAGTTGCAAGAGTCTGTGTTCTGGACTGACAGTACTTCTGTGCTCAGGTATGTCATGAATGAGGACAAGCGTTTTTATACCTTTGATGCAAACAGAGTCTCCATCATCAGGGAAGTTACAAAGACAGCAAAGTGGCGATATGTTAGCTCAAAAGAGAATCCGGCTGACGATGCATCCAGAGGAAGCAGGGCTGCAGATTTTATTAAGAACAACCTGTGGATAGAAGGTCCCAAGTTTCTGTGGAAACCTCAAGAGGAGTGGCCCAAGAATATTGTGCTTACTGCAGTAGGGGTTGATGACCCCGAGGTTAAGAAAGAAGTAGTGGTAAATGTGCTGAATACTCAAGGCTCACTGAATGGTACAAGTCGCCTGATGGCTTACTTTTCAAATTGGAGGAAACTACAAGTAGCAGTAGCCTGGTTTCTCAAGTTAAAAAGAATGTTGTTGAGAAGGATTCGCAAGAAAATGGAATCAGATACTGCTGACACCAATAAGCAGAATGCCTTGGTACAAGCAAACCGTAGAGTTGAAAATACAACTGTAGGACAAACTTTGTCTGCAGAGGATCTCATTGAAGCTGAGTTGGCTATAATCTGCTACTGTCAACAGCAAAGATTCCCTGAGGAGATTGCTGCCATGTCTTCTGGAAAGGATCTAGTGAGCAAGCAGAGTGTCATCTATAGGCTGGACCCATGGCTAGATAATGGGCTTTTGAGATTCAGAAGGGCGGCTGGCACGAGGCTCATTGCCAGAAGACACGAAATATCCACTACTCCTTAGTAAAGATCAGCATGTGGCTACCCTTATACTGAAGCATTTACATGAACAGCTTGGCCATAGTGGGCGTAATCATATGTTGTCTACATTAAGAAGGAGGTATTGGATAACAAGTGCCACATCAGCTGTAAGAAAGATCATAGCAGAGTGTTGCTTCTGTAGAAAGTATAATGGAAGGAGGATGGAGCAAAAGATGGCTGACCTACCCAAGGAGAGAATTCTGCCAGACCATCCGCCGTTTACCAATACCGACCGGTGTTGATTATTTCAGACCAATAGAGGTGAACAGGGGAAGAGGTACAGTGAAATGCTATGGTGTCATTTTTACCTGCTTGGCCAGCAGAGCAGTTCACCATGAACTGGCCAACTCCCTTGACACAGATGCTTGTATCAATGCTCTGCGCCGATTTATCAGTAGAAGAGGGCAAGTGGAACATCTATCAGATAATGGCACAAATTTCATAGGGGCAGAGAGAGAACTTAGGGAAGCACTTTCAAAACTAAACCAGACTAAGATTCAAGAAGTTTTATGTCAGAAGGGCATTAAGTGGAGTTTCAATCCTCCAGCTGGATCCCATTTTGGTGGGGTTTGGGAGCGACTTATTCGTATGTTGAGGAAAATACTCACTGCAGTTCTTCAACAGCAGAAACTTGATGACGACAGTTTCCATACAGTTCTGTGTGAAGCTGAGGCAATCTTGAATGATCGACCAATCACCAAATTGTCTGATGATCCAATGGGTCTGGAAGCTCTGACTCCTAATCACATTCTGTTGCTGAAAGGAAAACCATGCTTATCTCCTGGATTGTTTGAGGAGCATGACTTGTACATTAAAAGGTGGAAACAGGTTCAATACATTTCAGACCTCTTTTGGAAAAGATGGGTGAAAGAGTACCTACCTTTGCTGCAGGAGAGGCAGAAATGGAATACAAACAAGAATAGTCTCAAGCCTGGAGATATTGTAGAAATTATGGATCCAACGGCACCTCGAGGCTCCTGGCCACTTGGAAGAGTCTTGGAAACATTCCCTGATAAAAAAGGGCTGGTGCGCTTTGTGCGTTTACAGACTAAGACCAGTGTTATGGATAGGCCTGTAGCAAAGCTTTGTCTGTTACATGAATCTGTGGGCTAAAGGGTTTGTTATAATCATTATGTGCGTTTATTGTACTCACTATTTGTTTGTACTTTATGGCTCTTTTGTAATGTGTTGGGAATTGGTATGTTTGATTCATCCCAATTATGGGCCGGTATGTAAGAGCCATTTAGCTATCTATTTGTTATGGTGTGTCTAGTAGGGGTCATTATTGGCTAATTGAAAGCACCATATAGGTGGGAACCTTCCCTCAGGTGATAGGTGTTCTTGAGGGAAGGTGCACACAGTTTTTGACCGCTACGCTAGGCTGTTTGTACCACATATGTAAGTCTTTGTAAAGGTGAAAGACTGGTGGATTTATTGACTGTTTGTTTGGATTCTTGCTGACATGGAAATGAAGACCAGTAACTGTAAAATAAATCTACAACAATGAGCATTCTAACATCTTGTGTGGACATTCTAATTAAACGCAAGCCAAGTGTGCGCGTACTAAATACAAGCACCGTCCAGCATCCCTCAGCTGCCTTAAGTAAGACTTGGCGGCTATACACACTATCTTCTTTTAATTAAGTAGTTTTCATTTTAAAAGTAAAAAAGACTTGATTTTTTATGTACTTACTGTATTAAAGGTAAAAAAATGAAATAAACTTAGCTCTGTGTACTGTGGTAGGCTAAATGAGACTAGTTTTTTTATTGCACTTATGATTTTTGTTGTTCTTATGTTGTTCCAATTGCTTCCATTGTTTCCCTCATCTGTAGGTCGCTTTGGATAAAAGCGTCTGCTAAATGACTAAATGTAAAAACATAAAAAATTGTGTTTATGAAATACTAGAGCATGATATACAGGTGCTGGTCATATAATTAGAATATCATCAAAAAGTTGATTTATTTCACTAATTCCATTCAAAAAGTGAAACTTGTATATTATATTATATTCATTCATTACACACAGACTGATATATTTCAAATGTTTATTTCTATTAATTTGATGATTATTACTGAAAACTAATGAAAATCCCAAATTCAGCATCTCAGAAAATTAGAATATTGCTTAAGACCAATACAAAGAAAGGATTTTTAGAAATCTTGGCCAACTGAAAATTATGAACATGAAAAGTATGAGCATGTACAGCACTCAATACTTAGTTGGGGCTCATTTTGCCTGAATTACTGCAGCAATGCGGCGTATGCGGCGTGGCATGGAGTCGATCAGTCTGTGGCACTGCTCAGGTGTTATGAGAGGCCAGGTTGCTCTGATAGTGGCCTTCAGCTCTTCTGCATTGTTGGGTCTGGCATATCGCATCTTCCTCTTCACAATACCCCATAGATTTTCTATGGGGTTAAGGTCAGGTGAGTTTGCTGGCCAATTAAGAACAGGGATACCATGGTCCTTAAACCAGGTACTGGTAGCTTTGGCACTGTGTGCAGGTGCCAAGTCCTGTTGGAAAATGAAATCTGCATCTCCATAAAGTTGGTCAGCAGCAGGAAGCATGAAGTGCTCTAAAACTTCCTGGTATACGGCTGCGTTGACCTTGGACCTCAGAAAACACAGTGGACCAACACCAGCAGATGACATGGCACCCCAAACCATCACTGACTGTGGAAACTTTACACTGGACCTCAAGCAACGTGGATTCTGTGCCTCTCCTCTCTTCCTCCAGACTCTGGGACCCTGATTTCCAAAGGAAATGCAAAATTTACTTTCATCAGAGAACATAACTTTGGACCACTCAGCAGCAGTCCAGTCCTTTTTGTCTTTAGCCCAGGCGAGACGCTTCTGATGCTTCCTGCTGCTGACCAACTTTATGAGATGCAGATTTCATTTTCCAACAGGACTTGGCACCTGCACACAGTGCCAAAGCTACCAGTACCTGGTTTAAGGACCATGGTATCCCTGTTCTTAATTGGCCAGCAAACTCGCCTGACCTTAACCCCATAGAAAATCTATGGGGTATTGTGAAGAGGAAGATGCGATATGCCAGACCCAACAATGCAGAAGAGCTGAAGGCCACTATCAGAGCAACCTGGCCTCTCATAACACCTGAGCAGTGCCACAGACTGATCGACTCCATGCCACGCCGCATTGCTGCAGTAATTCAGGCAAAAGGAGCCCCAACTAAGTATTGAGTGCTGTACATGCTCATACTTTTCATGTTCATACTTTTCAGTTGGCCAAGATTTCTAAAAATCCTTTCTTTGTATTGGTCTTAAGTAATATTCTAATTTTCTGAGATACTGAATTTGGGATTTTCATTAGTTGTCAGTTATAATCATCAAATTAAAAGAAATAAACATTTGAAATATATCAGTCTGTGTGTAATGAATGAATATAATATACAAGTTTCACTTTTTGAATGGAATTAGTGAAATAAATCAACTTTTTGATGATATTCTAATTATATGACCAGCACCTGTATGCTCTGTATTTTTTTCCTCCAAGTAATATACGACTCTATTTTCAGTCTCATAATGTAATTGAGTGTCTTAAAGCGAGCCCGCGCACCTTGAACTCAGAATGATGCGCTTAATGCATTCGCTTCGTTATTTACAGTTATGCGCATCCCGGACGCACAATGATGCGCTTAAAGCACCTACTCCTTCTGAAGTCCCGGGGATCATTTTGCTCCCAAAGTAAATAATAGTTAAACACAACAAGAAGAGATGATATGTTACATGTTTAACACATAGTGCGTTGCATCAATCCAACAGTTTACAGTTAAATCAGAGGTTTAAAAAGAGTTATTTCGTATGAAGACGCAAAATATTCAGACCGCTTCCAGTGCTTCTAATAAGCTAAGCTACACTCAACGAGTAAGTTAACTCACAGTCTCTAGCAAAATACATTTTAAACAAAACCATAGACTATCATCTTGTCATTATGAAGAATAATGAAAACATTGGAACATTTGGAAAGAGTAGCGTCCTGACCGTCACCGTACACACGCATGCTGACTGGAGATTGACAGACAGCACCAGCGGAGGTCAGAGTTTCTTAATTATGCTATATTGGTTTATTCCTCGCATAAAGCTATCGAATGACATAAAAAGTGCATTGGTGGTTTCATGATAGTTAGTCCTTTTTGAAGCTTAAGAGTAATTTAAGCAGGGTCACAATCTGCAAAGGTTCACATACACTAACTTACACTAGTACAATAGCGTTAATGTAAATCATTAATGTAAAGCGTTGTGTTAAAATAAAGTCATTTATTATGAAAGTCTACATCTACGTGCCCCTCTCCGTCCATTTGTGATTGCGTGTCCATGTTGTGATGATCGCATTTCGGGGGTAACTTAACGTTAGGGGGAATTCCTCCGTCCATTCACTAACTTACTGCGTCCGAGGCTCTCGATCGCTGTTTGTCGGGTGTATTATACTTTCTCTTGTTCTGCTAATTAACTTACACACACCTGGGAACAGAAACCGCTATTACAGCAGATAAACGTAAATAATACGACGCGTCGACGCATTTCACGCACATCGACGTATTTTAGTAGTCGACGTAATCGACGACGTCGACGCGTCGTTGAAGCACTAATTATGTTTCTTTTATAGAAAGGTTCGTTTGGTAGAGGGAAACTAGCGTTGACCTCATGCTACCATTGAGTGTAATTGAAATCCTTTCTTTGAGTTGTTGCTCAAGTTTTCTATACGAGGCATTCTCAAGATTGGTCTATGGTCCTGATCGATAGTGCTTCTTCTCGTCTATGTGACGATAGCACTCTTATGTATATGGATTGGTCGTCTTTTGGAACATTTGGGGTATTATCCTGTGGATTTCTACTCCATGCGGAAGAGACCGCTAGCCACATGGTAAGGATTATTTTGCCCATTGTTTCCACTGAAACCAAGTCACTAACCCGATGCTCAAGATCGGCAAGGTGCTCTTCAATACTTCCTATACGCTGTGTATTTTCTCCCTCAAGGATTTGTAGTGCATCTTCCTGATACTCACGTACAGGTGGGGGTAATGGTAATCGTCGAAAGTTAGATTAGAATCACTTACATCTTCAACCAATACATTTTACTAGGGATGTCCAGATCCAATCACGTGATCGGAAATCGGGCCCGATCACGTGGTTTCAGACTCAATCAAAATCGGACGTTACCTCCCGATCAGGACTCGGATATACTGTATATGTATATATATTCTCATTTTTTTAACACATCTATAGTTATGCGGTGGCACAGAGTTAGACCTCTTGACTCCACACAGAAACAGCAACGCGTGCGGCATGACATCACTTTGTTTCAGAGATGCTATTGGTTAAATGCCGGCAAAGTAGAACACGGAAGCAGCTTGAAGCGGAAAGCGCGAGTATGTCTGCGGTCTGGAGGTATTATAAAGTTGATGACAACAACATTGCCATAGCAAACTGTGAGATATGTAAACTTGGGATTGCAAGAGGTGGAAAGGAAAAGGCTACATTTAACACAACTAACCTGATACGGCACCTCAAAAGCAAACACCCGACACAATACAGCGAGTTTACCCAGGCAACCTAGCTGAAGACGAGTCAGTTCACGCTGCAGGAGAGTTTGAAGAGGAGAGAAAAAATTCCCTGTGACAGCGCGAAGGCGCAGGACATCACAGCCAAGATAGCACAAATGATCACAATAAGTGACCTGCCATTCGCCTTTGTAGAGAACCCAGGATTTCTTATGCTTATGGAGCACGTAGAACCTCGATTTGAAATGCCGTCTCGCCACTATTTTACCGAGAAAGCTCTGCCAGCCCTTTATAAGAAGATTTCTGACAAACTACTTGTCCTGTTATCAGATGTACCACATGTTTCTTTCACCACAGACATCTGGAGTTCGTCCGTAGCTCCCATGTCTCTACTAAGCAGTGGTGTGCAGTGGACTTAAAACATGAGGAGGCAGATTTTTACCCATGTAATTTTTTTCATCTCTGCACTTTTAACAAGTGCGTTCGTCAGAAAACCAGTGTCATTTCAGTGTTTATGTGTGAAAAATAAATCTTAAATTAAAAAAAATTAAAAGTTCATTACAGTATGTACCTCTGATTCTTGCAGTTTTTTATTTTCCCTCCTTTGACAAAAGGTACATCAACACCACCTTCATCTTCCTCTGGAACTCTTGGGATTTCCTATATAAGCATCACATCATTACCATCAATTAAATTATTAGCAGTCCCAGAAATACTCAAAGCATTTAAGAGATCAAATCAAATATTATCAAAAAGAGATGTGACTTACTTTAGCTCTGCTGCTATCCTGAGCAAGCCTGATCACAAGCAAATGTTTTTGAACAAATCTGAACAAAGATGCAGGCTGGAGGACAAGACAAATATGGAACTTTAAGAGTGGGAAAATGCAATGCATTTCAATTTGATACATGCAACAGTCTTTAAATGTAAAATGATTGACCTTTTCAAATTAACTTACCAATTATTTTACAATTTCTATTAACGCCTGTACAAGAACATTTCCTAATCCTGAAACCCTGAACTCACTTCACTGCCTTTTCTGCCTGCTCTTAGCCTACTTCTTCACTGTGAAAGGGAACAGATCAACACAGAGCAAAAGACTGACATTGAACATTTCACCTACAAATCTTGTCATATTTATTAATATATTACAAATGACAAAAATAATTTACAATTAATGCTTGCATAAATGAATTCTTATAATCTTTTTAGTGGAAATGAATGCAATCATAATCTAATCTATTTCCATTCTGCAATTTCTTATGTAACCTATGAGTCACAAACATCTTCATGCAAAACTAAAAATGTAGTTTGTGCAACTGAAATATGAAACTCTTAATTCTTAATTTAACTAAAAAAAATTGTAATATTTGTGAAAAACATTATAGTATTTCAGACTTCTAACCTTAAAGGTGAAGTCCACTCTTCTTTCCTTCATGGAATTGAACTTCTCTGTTACCTGCTCATACCACCATGAGCCTCTTCCTTCCAATTCTTTCACAAGGGATTTTTCAATAGACAACTGCCAGTTCAGATAGACGTTCCTGACCTGTTGCACTGCGCATGTAGTTCTTGGTCCGTTTTAGGCATGAAAAACTCCTTTCCACTCCCGCAGATGTTGCTCCAATTGTAGCACCAAGACACATTAGTTTATAAAGTTCAGGCATAGCCTTGTCCAAATCATTTGACTTAAATTCTCTGAGGAGGTCACACAACTTGCCATTTTCTCCATGCAGGTCTCTGTCAGAATAAAAAACTTGTAACTCTGATTTGAGCCTCTCTGTATCAAAATGTTGACCATAGCAGGTGATTAGAGAGTGTATTGCCTCAACTGGAAATGCATTGCGCATCTGCTCAAACATTGCATTGTTCAACAACTGGAGAAACTTTAAGTTGTCCAAATCAGCAAATCTCTGTTTGATCTGCTTCGTCTGGTTGTCAATTATAGACTTGTAAAGCAGTTGATAATGCTCTTTAACATCCACTCCCTCTTTCAACATGGCCCGAGACCTCTTTGGAGCATGAACATCAGGTAGATGAGCAGCACTGTCATACACCTGTGTAAAGTGGTCTTCAGAACCCAGAGTCACCAATGTGGAAAGAATATTGTCGATTTTCTTTCTACAAAATGCAATATCCATTGCCTTGTTTTGTACAATGTCAAAAACAACATCAGTCAGAGAAAAAATTGCTTTGAATGTTGAAAGAAAAAAAATGAACTCAAAGTTTTCCAAATATCCAATGAAGCCCAGAGCTCCTCGCACAGTGTCATCATTCATGGCAGGTGCATCAACAATTCGCCTGAATACATCTAGAAACTTCTCGCGATTTTCGGCAACTGGACACTGCCCGTGAATTAAAGTTCCATCTAGTTGGAGCACTTTTTGGCAACCGAGAGCAGCCAACCTCTTCCAGCAGAGCCGTTCTCTTTGAAGAGTGAGAAAAGAACGTCGCGAATCCTCCTAAATTTGCAAAAAACACTCGTGCACTTGGTATGCTTTTTGCTCCCTGGCTAAGAACAAGATTTAACCTGTGTGCATAGCAATGCACAAACATAGCAGAGGGAGCCACTGCTTTCACTTTAGCTTGTAGACCATTCAATGCAGAGGCCATCACGGCTGCCCCATCATATGTTTGCGCAACCAATTTCTCTTCAAACCTAAAAGGTGCCATCGCCGTGGCAACAACTTCATACACAGATTGTGCATCACGTCCACCGGACACGTTAAAAAATCCAATAAACCTCTCTTGAATTGCTGCATTTCCATCAACATATCGCACAGAAATTGACAGTTGAGCTTGATTGCTTATCTGTTGTTTCGTCTACTTCCCATGCAAAGAAGGGAGCTGCATCGATTTCAGTTTTAACAGTTTGGGAAACGACAGAAGCGATACAGTGAATTAGATCATTCTGAATACGATTTGATGTTCCAGAAAACACGGTGCTTGTCTGCAAATGCGTCGCCAGCAACTCATCATGTTTAGCCTGACATTCAAGAAATTCTCTGTAATTACCCTTGTTGTCCGAGCTAGCGTTTTCATAGCGACCGCGGAATGCTAGTTCTTGTCGGGCAAGAAGGGTTGTGGTGTCAATTAAGCGCTCGAGCACTGCTCGATTTTTTCTCACAGTCTGGTTATGCTTTTCAACTTGAAGTCTAGCTCCCTCATCCAAGACATGTTCTATACGAACTCTTCCCAAAAGATGAAGTTTAACTTGGGCACTTACATGGTCCTTTGATTTGCCATGTCGTTGAACTGCCCGTTCCAAGTTTTTAACGTCATCAAATCCATATTTTGTCCATGTGCCATTTCGGGTACTTGAGAAAAGAAGGCAAGGCCAAAAGAACAAACAGGTTTTCTCTTTACTCCCGGTAAGCCAGTCCACTCTTGAGTACCAATTGACAGAAAATCCTCTCCCTTGTTTATTAACATTGACAGTGGGCTGCGGTCTTCCGCCAGATTTGATTGCTTTTTTCTCCTCAAAAGACAAGGTTTCGAATGAAAAACCACATAATATTCTGTCAACAATCGATATCTCCTCTGCCTCCGCCATCTCCGCCACGAATCCTATTATCCTACAGGTCCTAAGGTACACCCGATTAATAAAACTAATAAAAAATTAATTAAAGTTCAATCTATTTTAGCGCCAGCAGTTTAAAATTGATGAAGAAGACAAGCAGGAAGGCGGGATGACGTGAGATATGATCTCACTGATGAGTTATTCCAATCTTAGCCCCTTGGAGGCATTGACTCCTCTCACGTGACTTTTCTCCATTCTTTTCAATTACCCCCACTCAAACTCACTGCACGATTTAGGGGTATATTGAAAGTCAATGAGCTTAGAGGAGGCAAGAGAAACACTGCCTCCCTTTGGAATTCTGTCAAGCGGTGTCGCTGTTTCACACTGCTGTACATGCTGATTGATCTCATATTTAGATAAATAAGTTTAATTCCGCTGTATTATTATATTTCTGAACTGTTGATAATATTCTCATTTGATTTTTTTGGAGGGGGAGGGGAGGCACTGCCTCCCTTGCCTCCTCGGAGGAAACGCCCCTGCTACTAAGCCTTACCACACAATGGATTGACTCAAGTTTTGATTTACGCCATGCGACCCTACATGTCCAGGAATTTCGCGGATCGCACACCGCAGAGCGCACCAGCAATCGATGGAAAAGATGCTAAACAACTGGAGAATTGACAAGCAACGGGTCCACGTAATTTTGCGTGACAACACGGCAAATATGAAGAAAGCTATGAGGGATATGGGGGTGCCGAGTGTGGGCTGTGTCGCCCATTCCTGTCAACTCTGTGTGCATGAGGGCCTGCTGTCTCAGCGCAGCGTGACAGAGACCCTGGCCAACGCAAGGAAGATTGTAGGCCATTTTAAACACTCCCCGTTGGCCTACTCTCAACTAGAAGACATACAGATGGACCTAAATATGGATATCAAGCGCCCACAGCAAGATGTACAGGTGAGATTCCTCTCGTAACATTCTTTAATGTATTTCTATTTTATTATTATTTCCCATACACTTGATTTAGTAAACCACCACTAATACATTACGTGCTCTGCACCTAATTTGCACAAAAATAAAGTGGATCATGTTCTCTTATGTGCAGACACGATGGAACAGCAGCCTCTACATGCTGCAGAGCCTACTGCAACAAAAACGTGCTCTTAGTGTCTTTGCAGCTGAGCGCACTCTACCAGCAACACTGACAGCTCACCAGTGGGAGCTGATGAATAAGACTGCTGATGTGCTATCCCCCTTTGAAGAGCTGACCAGGGATGTGAGCAGGGAGACTGCAACTGCAGCTGATGTGATCCCTGCCATAACAGGTAATTTGTGTTTTTATTTATTACTTTATACTGTAACATTTATTGATGTTGTTTGAAACAAACTATAATCCCATGCATTCATTAAGTCATTCATTCACTCATTAGTCCTCAGACGTGTTCTGTCTCGGGAGGAAGATGATGACCAGGGAATAAAAACAATGAAGAGGACTCTGCTGTAGGCAGTGGAGAAGCGCTTTGCTGATGTTGAAACTGAGCCACTCTTCTACATCGCCACTCTTCTAGATCCCAGATAAAAAGATGGGCAAGTATAGTAAAATTAAAATGCACCTTTTGTACATCATGTTTATATAAAGTCAAGTCATCACCAGACACCAGTATTAAGCCAATTTATTTTTTACTTCCTTTTTAATTTAGTTTTGGGTAATTTAGTTCTAAGGTTAGATTTTTTTATTGTTTATTAATTGAGTACATGTGTAGGCAGTTGCCTAACTGAAGAGCTGTGCTATGTGGTGTCTCTTGTCTTATTGTTTTGAATTGTGTGTTACTTTTATCTGTTTCTAGCTTTTTCACAAAGTCAGCCAACCTGTTGCTTGCAAAGGAACACCTTATACAGGAGGTGGCAAAGACAGAGGGGAGGAGGGCTGTCAGTGCAGTGCCAGAGGAAAATGAGGCTGCAGCAGAGCCAGTGAGCAAGGCACCACATCATGACGCATGTAGCAGCCTGGACATTGCCTTTGAGGAAATCTTACAAGAGAGGCAGTCTCAGGGACGGTCCGTGAGTACCACATCAGCAGAAACTCAAGTGCAGACCTACCTCTCAGAAAAAAACACCCCTAAGAAAAGCGACCCACTTCAGTACTGGAATGAACATGCTAATCAGTTTCCTTCTATGGCTGCTGTTGCAACCCAGTATCTCAGGGTGCGTTTACACTTGGCATTAACATGCGATCTCGGTGATCCGAACAAGCAGATCAGATCTTCAGACAATCAGGACACAGCGCGTTTACACTTGTCATCAAGTGGCTTCCACATCTGGATAACTGATCGGATCTCTATAGTTTCCCGCCTATTATTTTAATAAGCCTGCAATTTAAAAATAGCCTCGGTGCAGGGAGATTTCACACAACACGTATAACGGGGAGGATGAGCATGTTACAGATTTGATACGCAGCCATGTTGAACTCGAGGCAGCGGTGGGAAGTAAACCACGGTTAAAACGATTAATGATCTTATATGTGAAAGTATAAGCAGAGGACGTTTGTAAAATGACACAAGCTTTTGTACTTGAGCTGTGGCGGGTTTCACTAGCACGCACACACAGACTCTAACGGTGTTTTTAAACACATCATTTGTTTATTCATGTCACAGACACATAAAATAATCACATAAGTAGGCCGAAGTTCCTATGATCAAAAGCGAGCACTTACATCGTTCTCGTGTATTTGGGTTGGTTCGGCTAAAAGTGACTTCGCGTCGTTTCTTTGGTCTGCTCCCTAAAGAGCGTGCTTCCTGACATCAGCTATTAGCAACACTATACAATCTTGTTTCTGTTTGTAAATGATATACGGTGTATTCAGAGCTCCGTTTCAAGGTGCCCGTATGCCGCTTAATCTGTCTTCTGGGGACGGTACTTTCGAGTCAGATCCGTGGGCGTGGCTTGTTGGTTTTGACTAAATCTTTGGTGTTTCAAGTCTTACGAAACCTTTACCCTAACCCACACCCTAACCTTACTCTAACCATCTAAACTACCTATGATTGTTAAAATTGATGAAAAAACACATTAGGGTGATGACGTCAGACTCGAAACATCAAGGATTTAGTGAGAGCCGTACGAGAGACACAAGCGGCAGCAGCCCTCGGGGAACCGGAGAGTTGATTACGCCGTATAGGCTACAGTAAATACACACACGTATGATAGAAACAAGCTGGTATAGTGTAGCCATTCGTGTCTGTGACATGAAAATAAACAAATGATGCGTTTTAAGCTGGCGCTGTGTGTGCGAGTCAACGCCATTCATGGCAGTCACAAATACAGCGATGATACAGCTGAAGTGGTCAAGTAAAACATCTTGTGTGATTTGACATAAATCCTCTGTAGGTTAAAGTATCCATGATCATTTTGTGGGAAAATGAACGACTGCAACGTTCGGGAGCAAGAGTAAACTTTCCGCTGCATTTGTCAGCTGCTCCGCAGTCTGACAGGTTTCGGACAGACGAGAGATTAATGACAGCGGGCGGGGTTTTCTGTGAAATTGTACCGGTAAATGTAGATAAACTGTCTGGATTGCGTTTACATTACACTGAGATCCGATCACAATGCGTCCTCGACTACCTCTGGATCAGGACACGCTGATCGGATGACATTCCGATCAGAAGCGCGTTTACACTTGTCTTTTCAATGTGTATGTGGACAACATCCAGATGCAGGTCGCATGTTAATGCCAAGTGTAAACGCACCCTCAGTTCCCCCTGCAGCTCTGTGGACAGTGAGAGACTTTTTAGTGCCGTTGCAAACGTCCTTGATGAGAACAGAAACAGGCTCAAACCTGACAAGGTAGAGATGTTAGTTTTCATTAAGAAAAACATACATTTCCTTCTGTGAAACTTACTACTGTGATGACAGTAAGAGTTAGGAGTGCAGTTCCTAAAAGCACATTACTGGCTTTGCAAACACTGTGGCTTTTTTATTTGTTTACATGCCTGCCGGGTATTTTAAGTTGAGGTGCTATTTGTTTTTATATTAGACTTTTTTTATATTTACTGTTGCACTAAAGTCCAAAAGTGAAGAATTTATGTTATTTATTACTTGATTGTTCAAGCTACCTCACAGAAGTGCTCTGTTTGTTAACAGAGTTGTTGAATGTTAAAATAAGGTGAATTAAATACAAAATAAGGAACATCCTGGATCTGTTTCTTCGCTCTTCTTTATTCTTTTTTTATGTATTATAGAAGTATCGGATCGGGACTCTGTATCGGGAGATACTCAAAATCAAATGACTCGGACTCGAGGGCAAAAAAACCTGATTGGGACATCCCTAATTTTTACCCTCTTTTTCCTCTTCAGAGTCTAAATATAACTCGTTGAATGTATCAATAAGGTTAGCTACTGGGTCTCTACCATGGATGAAAGCTTCCTGTGAGAAATCATCTATGGAAACTCCCTCAGCCATAGAAGATGATGGTTTTAATGGATGACTTGTTTATGAAGAGTAATCAGTACAGTCAAAATTTTAAATATTTTAGGACATAGTTTGATTTACAATTTCCCTCTGGTCCCTGTTCGGTTGCCAAAACTGTAACATCCCCTACCAAACGAACTGTTTCTTGCTCTATGGTAGTCTTGCCTTATATACGGTTGCCTCTACTAATTAGCGCCCTCTAGGTCCCTGGCGGTATGACCCAGAAATGACACCTAGGAAACCACTTAGAAAAATACAATACAACCAAGTAACCTTATGCAGGTTACGCACTACTGCATCTAAGGAAAACAAAAAGAAAACCTGTCAGAAATTCCTTCATTAGAGCACCACTGTCTATACCAGGCTCTCCAATGAAAGTGACTCTGAGGGGATTCTTTGGAGAGGACTTCTTCTGCCGTTTCCACTGTGTCAATCCTCGGCTAAACATGTCCTCCCTTGTGACGCAGACACTGAAAATAGTTGTAGGGTCTATTGCCTCTTTGAGTTTGATGACTACCTCTGTAAGGCTTAAGAAAACCAACAGATTAATTATTTAGCTTTTGGCCAATTTAAAAAAGCACTATAAATTAATTAAATGCACCTGTTTGGCTTATCTTGCTTTTGTTCTGTTACGTCCAAATCTATGTTTGGTCTATCTTCAAATCTGAAAGAGACAATACAATTTAGCTAAATGGAAACTACTGCCACACAAACCAACGGTTAATAGTAAAGACAATAAAACAATAAAATAATTACCTTTCCCCACAGGTACTTGCGTGTACTTCAATAAAGTGTTCTGGATACATGGCAGAACACACAGGGCAAGAGACCTTACAAACATGGAGAAAGACTTTAAAATGCAACACGCACACACACACACACACACACACACACGCACACACACACACACACACACACACGCACGCGCACACACACACACACACACACACACACACACACACAAAAACACTACATACTTCTGCTCGCACTTGTCTTACCTGGACATCCATCACTGCTGAAGATGAACTTGTTGAAGTCGTCAAAGAATCAAACTCATCCCCTAACTGTGGATATAAACAAATGTAAAATATATTATTCAATGTGAGAACAAATTGCTTTATAGTTCCAATGATATGTAATGATATTTAAGTTATTACTTACATTGCCACTAAAATTATCCACTTTTGTGGAAGTAGATGCCACTTCTGAAACTGTAGGGTCTTTAGGAACCTTTTATGTAAATCACAGTTGTCAATGTTGGGTGTAATTGAAACAGGTAACACAATTTTATATTCTGAATTCCAAACTGAATTCAGACCATCATATAGTGATATTAATAATAATTGAAATCAAACTTCTATGCTCCTTTTCTCATAATTAAATTAGAAGACTTCAGTCTGGATTTCACAGATTGGGACACAATTATGAAAAGGGAATTATACATTATGCAGAAGTTAAATTACATGATGCTTAATTCCTACAGTGTGTTGGACTTTTTAGGCAGTCCTGCATGTTCAAAAATTTGCACAGAGACGTTCTCCAAAATCGATTAGAAGTTTATTATCAGATGTAAAAAGGAGTAACAAAGCTTTGGGTTGTCAGACGATCTCCTCACTCCACCACAAGCCAACAACCCAAATTATTCAAAAACACCCATATTTATTCAGTATGTGACGTCGCTCGCATCTTCTGACTCCTCCTCTGCCTTTTAAGGAGTGCTGCTCCCTTTCCACCAATCACCGTGCACCACGTATATCTGCAAAACAACATCTTTGCATAACACATGTTTTACATCCTGTGGTCAGTCGCCAGTTTTGAGGAATGTTCTCTAGAGACCGTTTCTTTTGGGGAGTGGTCTCCTAGAGACAGTTTCTTGTGGCCGGACAACATACCAACATTCTTAACATTCTTTTAGTAAAAAGAAAACACTCAATCATCTAATGCTTTTAATTATGTAGCGTTGTTTCTTAATCCTATGATTCATTAAAACACATCACAACTCATGATTATACTTAAAACATATGCAGTGGATTGATTCATAACATTTCTTTTATATGTGACTCTTTGTGTGTGTGTGTGTGTTGATTTAGATAATTTATGGTTCCAACCCCCACTTATCCTGTCTCACTTCATTTGCCACAGTAACTTTCCACTGAGTAAAATAGAAAGCACATGACAAAAGCACACAGCTTAATGATTTTATGAAAGAAAACACTTATTGATTATATTGATAATTAAATCATACTTTTATCTGAAAAATATTCCCACAAGTGGCATTTACATTTTTCACTTTTGTTGAAATGGATGTATCTTCTGTATCAGATGATGACATCAAGTATTGGTCCTGTAACAAATGAAATGCTAATTGTGTACATATTAGAAACAGTGATCCGTTTTACTCAAGTTACAATTGTAAATACATATACACACATACATATATTTTTAAATGAAGTAGACCTTACTGTTTCAGAATCGCTGCTGTTAATCCATATGTCTGTCTCACATTTTTGAACATGCACAGTCCGGAGTTGTACAGGCATGTCTGTATGACATTTGGCACGCGGCTTTCGGCATTTTCTCAAATTCTTTTGATGAGTAGGGTAAAGGGGAGACGTCCAGACTGTTCTGTATTGGCATTATATATAGACAGCCTTTTCCTCCAGCAGTTGTTTTTTTTTGATCAACATTTTGTATTGATTCAAAATACAACAAAAGTACTCACAAAAACCAATAACAACAACAACAACAAAAAGAGACAAACAACTTTTTTTTTTTTTTAAGAAAACATCCAGACAGAAGAAGGAGGGAAACAGACCTGCGTTCTTAATCTGAGGTTAGCACTGTTTGTTTGTCCTTGTTGTGTGTGTGTGTGCGTGTCATGCCCGAACTTGCAGGGGTTGTTTTGGCAGCCTCACGGGCTCACCGTCCGCGTGCATGTGATACACCTGTCGCTACTCATCAGCCCTTGTTAGCTCTCAGTGTTTTCACCTGGTGATCATTAAGTTCTCCCTATTTATTCTCTTTCACTCCTCCCTACCCTTGTACTATCGTTAACTCAAGTTGCGTTCGTGCCCTGAGCTTTAACTCACCAGTACTGCCCAGTCGTGTCTTGTCTTGTCGTGTCGTGTCGTGTCGTGTCGTGTCGTGTCGTGTCGTGTCGTGTCTTGACTTTTTATTCAGGTCATTAGATTACTCTTGTCTTGTCGTCTCGTGTGGATGAAGGTCTTGTTTGTTTTTTTTCATTTTTCTTGTTTTATCTTTTGGCTGAAGTTTTGTCACCCCCACATCCTTGAGGTTTGCTCACCGCTCCAGCATCACCCGTACCGCACTCGCCGCCTGGGTCGGCCCTTGGAGGGCCACTTCTTCGTCTTCTCGTCTGTCCCCGGCTGCAGGTCCGCTCGAAGAGGCGGCCGCGATTCACGGATAGTCAACACGGCGCTCCACGCTCTCACGGTGGTCATCCTACCCTTCACCTCTGTCGACACTGTCGCCCACCGAACACCTCTGCTGATGCTGCCGTACGCCGGGTCTCCCAGTTGGCCTCGTAGTCAGCCCGGACTATCTGATTCCCCTTTGGAGGGGTGGTGACTATCTGACTTCTCCTCTGAAACATCTTTGAACTCTTTTGGCGCACTTCGGTGGGTCATCACCTAATAAAGTCTTGTTTTTCCCCGCAATTGAATCTGAGTGTTTCTGAATCGTGACAGTTCTGCTTTGCGTTGAAAGGAAAGAGAGAATCCTCCAGCAGTTTTAATGAGGTAGGACCCTGTGTATCCTTCAGCTTCTGGTGCAACATTTAATTTTCACCGACCTGATCCGCCTGAGTGAAAAAGATCAGAAGCCTGGCTTAGCCATTATCAGTTACACAAGTAAATGAAGACCACATATATATGTTTCTTCAATAAATTAAATATTTAACTCTAACATTAAAATAAATTGCCAAGTTAAACACAATAACACATGTTCAAAAGTAATCAGTGTGAAAATGATCTAAGATCCCACTCAAAGTAACAATTCAGTGTAGTGATGTCTGACGTTGAATTCACAATGAAACGTATACAAATATCAATCAAGCTTTCTTGCCAACAGCTTTATAGAGCATCCAGGCTCCCTCCAATGACTCCATTTTTGGATACGTCTCCAACAACAGTTTGGATATCTGGTGGTATTAAACACACCTCAAGTTTTATTAAGATGACAGTGGCTACAATAAAAAATAAATCTACAGTATTAGTGATACAAATTCTATATATAAAGTGAGACTAATTAAATGTATGAAAATAAATATAAAAAAATAGTTAAGTCAAATATTAAAGTAACACTTTGTAGTTTTTTGACCTTAAAATAATGTATCTAAAATTATTTCAGTGGTAGAATAACTCTTAACCAGATGAATTCTACCTGAGCAGCCTCATAGCGGCTACAAGCACACTCTATAAGTTCAGTGTTCTGCATTCGCCAGTTCCATCAGCTTACTTAAACAAATTCACGTGGGGAAGCTTTATACAGCGACATTATTTATAACAATGGTAACAGACAAATGCGATTATCAACCACATGGGGGAGCTTTCAGCAAAAGTTCTAAAGTGTTGCTTTAAACAATACATCTTTTAGGTCATTTCAAAATCACTAAGCTTTCCAAAGTTTACATGTAAAATTTAAAATGCCAGACCTCAGAGTTTTCCTCTCAGAGCATTCCCTGGTCTATTCAAATCACGAAAAGCCTTTACCCAAGCTTCTAAAAAACGGCCTTCCAAGTCAACACCGATCCAGTTTTTGCTGCTAAATAAAAGTGTTGAAAGGACTCCAAAGGCTCCTGATGAGTTAATGCTTCTGCAGGCTGGATTAGGACGGAGGACTATTGCTATCCCAGAGGATGCTGACCACAATCTGATATGTCAATCTAAGGGTCCGCTGCAGTCTTATTGCAGACTGCACCCTGTTGCCAGTGACCTGCTCTCTCTGAACCTGTCCTGCATCTGTTAAAATTATATAAAAAATGTATACAAAACTGCCATTGTGGCTATATAGTACTTAAAGCAATATTATGCCTAATGACAAGTCGATCCCGGTTTGCAATGTTTAATTCAAAGACTAGTGAAGGTTCAAGAAAAGGGCCAGTGCACCTGTGTCAACAAGCTTCCCCCCTATATTTGGAACTGTATCACACCAAACAAGATGGACACAGTGTTACTGATAGAAGTGTCAGAGTAAGAGGTGGGTGGTGTGTGGCTGACTTACACATAAATAGATCATTGTTGGTCACCATTTCCTTGCCCCTTTGTACAAAACGTTAATTTCCCTTTAAATATATGTTTAAATGTTCCCCTAAAAGCACAATGGTCCCTGCCTGGCCCCCCAGTTAATATCAACCATTACCCATTAACTTACCAATACGTGATGGTGAGCATGACTCATCAGACAGAGAATTGCGTAAAATTGACACAAGATGTCTGGCAGCATTCTGCAACTCAGCCTAAGGTATATGAATATGGAGAGCAAATATAAAAACAAAGTGACATGTAAACAGCATGTTTATTCTATATAGTCTAAAACAGTATTGTAATTGTAATGCAGCAATACAGAATACAACAGTTAAATACAACAAAGGTCCTCCTCTGTACAGTATACTAAACTGCTGTAATTACTGGTTTTACCATACTTTTTCAGCTTTACGGAACCTATGAACCATAGGTTTCCTTGTGATAACAAATGTACTTTAACACACGGTTACACTGGCCAAAACTGACTTTAGAATACAAGAGTCCAAATAAAGCAAACACGGATCGCAATAAATGTTGGTTTGATGAAATTTCAAAATTTTTTACATTAATTGCAGGTACAAAAGTGACATTGATTCAGTGAAATTAACATTACCAAATCAACAGTTTTCAACATGGATTCAATGGTTGCGTACTGTCAGGGTAGTAACATCTTTATGGTTAGTGCAGATATTAGCTACACGTTAATTAACTTGTGTTCATAGAAGAACACTAAACTAAATATAAATCTAACATTGTTTATGGCCACTTAAACAAGTAAGTATACAAACATAACATGGTAAAATACCTCTCGTTGATTTTCCATGCTGTTTCAATCTTGATCATCATCACTTTCGCGCTTCAGGTCTAGATTGATGATCACTGAGGTCCAATCACAAGTGACTTCCGGAAAAGCGGAAGTAACCAATGACATTAGAGGTTACAATGAAAACTGCAAGTCCCGCCCCGCGACTGCCAAAATAAAAATGTTCGCGCGAGCAAAAGCAGCAGTTCAGAGCGCGAGACTGTATATGCACGTCTTCGTGCGCGAGGGCTTGTAATTGCGCACACAGATGATGTCATGCGCGCGCGAGGGCTTGTAATTGCGTTTCCCGTTTCCTCGTGTGTACATCCGTTGTCCTCTCGCGTATGGCATTATTTACTTGCGGAAGTTATTTGCCGTGCGCGGCCATCATCAGCAGTGCGCTCGTTTCTTTTTGGCATTAAAATGCCTTCATAGTCAGTGGCGGTTCTAGACTACTGTAACTGGGGGGTCCAGGCAGGGTCCACTTATGCTTTTAGGGGGCACACTAACATGTGTCATGATTAATTTTCAGTCATTTTTCACTGTCATGTATTACTGTTTTCTCTAAGTAAACTAATAAGCTAATAAAACAAGTTCAGCTCAAATTAATGTTCCATGGTGATTTATTTCACAACACATTGTATATAGTAAAAATAACAATGACAACAATAATAACATTTAGGCACTTTTCTGCATCTTAAATGTACATACAGTACATAAATGAAATACTACCCACAAACAAGATATCCAAAAATCAACTTAAGCTGTCATCTTAACATGAGTCACATTATCAGGTATTTCCTTTACACAAAGAAAAAAACATGAATTTCAAAATTTTCACATGTGATATATGTGGTTTTGGCACACTTTCATGTGAATGCCATGTTAACTAAATACTCATGTAAAAACTCATGTTTTTCACATGGAATTTCAGGGTTACAAAAGTTGTCTCTCTACACAACTAAATCACCTTGCTGATGGGTCCTCTGTTCTATTGGACTTTCTTCGTTCTCTAAGCTTTTGTGCATTTCTGACTCTTTTTCAGAAGCATCTTCTTTCTCCAGCCTTGACTGACTATTATCTTTAGTTTTCTTATTAAAAAAGGACATTATGTCCTTAGAATTTTTCTCTTCATTTTAACTGCAATTGGAAAATTATGAAAATGTGTAAATGAAACCTAAAGCTCGACTCTCAAATACACCACAAGTAATGTACAGGACAGTATAGAATAAACTGTATTGATTACTTGAACTCTGCTACAGAGGTGGACGAAGTACACAACTTCCTTACTTGAGTGAAAGTACAGATACTACTGGTCAAATATTACTCCAGTACAAGAAAAAGTTGTAAAGACATATTCTTACTTAGTAAAAGTACGTGTTTCTAAAAGTACTCAAGTATTAAAAGTAAATTTCCTTTATGTCAGTTGTGCATTGTTTTATTGTCGTATACCTTATGCCTCTGAAGCAACCTACTGAATACACTGAGTAGCTCACAGTATCAGTTGTATTAAAGGAGTAGTTCACTTCAAAATTTGCCCCCATTGACTTTCCATAGTAGTTTTTATTCCTACTATGGAAAGTCAATGGGGGCAAATTTTGCAGTGAGCAACTCCTTTAAGAGCTTTATATGTTTAGCACATGTATGTTTAGTTTAGATATAATCCTGTATGATCATTTAGCCTAGTTATCCTCATTAGCCCCCTAGGCCTATATGTATTAATGAGCAGTGTTTTTTTTATTTTGTATATTCCCTTTACCAGTTTTAGCAGCAATTTACCAGTAAGTAGTAAGGTTCTTGTAAATAGTAAAGTGTAGAAGCCATGTGTTTGTTGGATTATTACCATTTGTATTACCATAATTTAACTACAAACATAAACTATAGCTAGTATAATGAAACTATGGTATTTTTAGTTGCTGTGGTTTTACTAAAGATTATTAATTGGAGTATCGTTCCTATATTTAGAAAATGGTAAATTTATGGATACTGTGGTTTTACTGCAAATACCATCCCTGCTGAAAAAAAACAATGAATTTTTAATTAGAATGAGAATTTTAAATTAAATTCCTCTTTGTAGTGTGTTTTGGGTTTTATTCCAATAGGATTTAACATCCCACCAATAGAATCCATCACATACAAGTAGACAACAAGTATCCATAGTACAATTTCTATTATAACCATTAAATCCATTACATTTTCTGTTGTATTTTGGGCAGGGTTCTATAGTTTTTATTTCAACAGGAATACTTCAACTATAGTTACTTCAGTAAAAACATCATTCATTTTCCAAATCGCTTTAAATGATATAGCAGCAGATCAGAAGTTAACACGCACGCGTAGCTCACGGTGTATGTGATGCTTATTTACCATTAGCCGTTATGCCGATCATTTTCATGACAATGTTTCTACGATCTTTGACTGATCGTAACCCACAGATGATTACACCACACTTTAACATGTGCCTTTTTCGTCTTTTTTTGTTCTATTTGCCTTTTTAGAGCGCTATCAACGGTGTAGCAGCGCCTACGTGTACAGTAGTTTAGCGGGGAAGATCCCAGAGTTGCCAGATTTGCATTAAAAAAATCTGCCAAATGGCCATTCAAAGCTTGCTGGAAAACCGCGAGTATAGAAAAACTGAAATACTTGGCAACAGTAAAAGGTCCTGGCAGATCGCCAGCCAGATAAATTGCGCACACAGGAAACCCGCTGCATAGAAACCATTTTCTACTTTTGGACCTTTTTATAAATGTAGTGGAGTAAAAGTATGATATTTGTCTTTCAAATGTAGTGAAGTTAAAGTACAAGTACTCAGAAAAAAATAATACTCAAGTAAAGTACAGATACTCAAAAAGTGTACTTAAGTGCAGTACTCAGGTAAATTTACTTCATTACTGTCCACCAGTGTTGGATAAGTTACTCTGAAAAAGTAATTAATTACTAGTTACTAATTACATATTCAATAGTGTAATTAGATTACTGTACAAATTACTCTCTCCAAAAAGTATTTAGTTACTTATTACTAATTACTTTCTATATCATACGTCAACCTTGATTAGTTAGGTGATTGAAGGATAGACATGAAACGGCTTATTTAATTCATTCAAATAAATAATATTAAACTACATAAAGTAGTTTTATTAACTGACCAAAGTATTACAAATGTGAGAATTATACATTAAAGCAAGGATTTTATAGTTAGAGTTTGAATTTTGATGTCAATTCCACTTTTGCACACACATATTACACAAAGTATTTAGTTTAATTACATCAGAAGTAACTGCAATTAAATTACAGAAAAAATAAGAGTAATCCCTTACTTTACTTTTTCCAAGGGAAAAGTAATTAAATTACAGTAACTAATTACTTAGTAACTAGTTACACCCAACACTGCTGTCCACCTCTGCTTTATACACTGCATGCCACATACATAACCGAATTTAGCTAGCTGCTGAACAATATCCCAATTAGCAATTAGCATTAGTCTAAAAAACGAAATATAATACAGAAAACACTCGACATGTCAACAAAACATAAACAGAACATCTTCCCAAACACATATCAAGATTATTTAACTCAACTCAACTCAACTTTATTTATATAGCGCTTTTACAAATTTCATTGTTACAAAGCAGCTGTACATGAGACACATTGACTACAAGCAAAACAATCAAAGTTGTACCTGCAAAAACAAGAAAAGGTTGAAAACACAGAAGACAGACATACCCACATACAAAACACTCCACAAACACAATATGCACACGTACTAACACACATAGACATAGAGACACACACACACACACGGATGCGCACGCACACACACAACACACACACGTACGTACACAGACAAGTACACACACACACACACACACACACATGCTCAGTGAGAGCACACATTTAGGATAAAGGAGAGATTTAAAACCTTGAAAGCATAAACACTCATTCTGTCATGACTCTGCCTCGTCTTGTCATGGTTTTCTTGGTATTTTGGCAGAGTCATGGCAAAGCCTTAGGTTTTATGTGGAGAGAGAGATTGTTGACCTTTCGGCCTTCCATGCCCTCTCTCTCCGGTCCACGTTTCTGTTCCTGCCATCTCGTTTCCTCGTTAACTTTCCCTGAGTGTTTCATTACCCACACCTGCCCCTTGCTAATTATCCTTTGTCTGTCTCCCTATATAATACCCTCATGTGTCATTGTCCTGTGCTCGGTCATTGTATTCAGTCCGTCTACGTTCAGTGTACCCCTGTCCTCGTATGCCTCAAATGTTGCCGTTGTTGCCTGTTCCTGTCCTGTTGTTGCTATTTCATCGTCTTAGTAAGTGTTGAGTTTAGTTCTTGTCTATTGTTGGTTAGTCTAGTGTTTAGTTATTCTTTTTCTGTTTATCCTGTGTTACAGTTTTACCCCCACGTGGGTTCTTTATCATTTAAATAAATCTGTCTTGTTAACCCCCGCAACCCCGCCTGCCTGCAATTGGGTTCTTCCCTAGTGAGAAACGTGACACATTCAAAGTACCTGTAAATGGGAGATGTAAATATCCATAAGCATAAGTTCCCGCCTACTCAGCACGAGCGGACCGATTAATCTAACACACCAAGAGAGGCAAGACACAGAGCGGCCAGAGAAACGGAGGAGCGACTGCTGTAAGGCGTTTGTGCAAAACTGCGGAAAAACTGCAGAAAAAGTGTATGTGTTTTATCCCCCACGGGTGCGACGCCCCTGATTCCAGTTACCCTCTGGCAAAAGCTGCTACCTCTGCACAAGCTCGACAGTGCTTGCACAACAAGGCTAAATAAAAATAAATAAACTTACTAATAAGGTAAATTATAGATTTAAGATTATCATTAATAATCTAATAGCATTTGAAATTTTGTGGTGAAGACGTGTCAAGTCACCGCATCCTTCTTTATCCAGCTCTATCATCTCAGCTCTTGTCAGATCGCCGCTTCTCATTCTCCGCTCTACCATCAGGTCTGGCCATGAACTGCATCCTGCTCACTGTGGTAACCTTGGAACAATGAGACAAGACATCTGAGATTAGAGTACTGTTCTGCACTCTTTGATGCAACAAGTACATCAGTTGTGTTTTTGGTTCCGGTTGATCTAACTAATGCAGCCTAAACCCTCAGAGGATTTATATTATGGAAGTGTAGTGTATGCAAGATTAAAAAGATGCGTCTTTAGTCTAGATTTAAACTGACAGAGTGTGTCTGCCTCCCGGACAGTGCAGGAAAGACTATTCCAAAGTTTAGGCGCTAGATAGGAATAGGATCTACCACCTGCACTTGATTTTGAAATTCTAGGTATTACCAACTGACAGGACATCTAACAGCGTAATGCACGTGAAGGACTATAATACAAGAGGAGTTCACTCAGGTACTGAGGAGCTAAACCATGTAGGGCTTCAGTGCAGGGTTGACAGAACCTGGCTAATAAGTTCATACTTTTTTGTACGTGTAAGAACTCGAGCTGCCGCGTTTTGGACCACTTGGAGTTTTTGTAATAAGCCTGCAGGGTAACCACCTAACAGTGCATTACAGTAATCTAGTCTTGATGTCATGAATGCATGAATTAACTTAATATGGAATTATTCTTAAAATGGAAAAATGCAATTTTACAGGTGTTGGCGACGTGGCTCTCAAATGACAGATTACTATCGAATAGAACGCCAAGATTTTTTGCTGACGACGAGGGTTTTATGGATCAATAAGTAGTACAAGCAATACAATAAGTAACACTTCTGTTTTGTCCGAGTTCAGTATTAAAAAGTTGTTACTCATCCAGTTTTTATATCGACTATGCATTCCATTATTCGATGGAACTGCTGTGTTTCATGAGGCTTCGAGGAAATATAAAGTTGAGTATCATCAGCATAACAGTGGAAGCTAACTCCAGGTCACTTTATTATATCTCCTAGAGCAGTGATCACCAACCCTGTTCCTGGAGATCGACCGTCCTGTAGACTGCAGCTCCAACCTTGCTTCAGTACACCTGTCTGTAATTATCAAGCAAACCTGAACACCTTGATTAGATAGTTCAGGTGTGTTTGATTGGGGTTAGAGCTGAAATCTTCAGGACGGTCGATCTCCAGGAGCAGGGTTGGTGACCACTGCCCTAGAGGTAGCATTATGTGAAAAGCAGAGGCCCTAAGACTGAGCCCTGTGGTACACCGTACTGGACTTGCGATTTGCGTGACACCTCATTGTTTATTCCTACAAATTGAAAACGGTCGGATAAATTTAAACCATTTCAAAGCTATTTCATTAATGCTGACGTAATTTTCGAGTTTATGTAGGAGTGTGCTGTGGTCAATGGTGTCG
Source organism: Triplophysa rosa (assembly GCF_024868665.1). Taxonomy (NCBI): domain Eukaryota; kingdom Metazoa; phylum Chordata; class Actinopteri; order Cypriniformes; family Nemacheilidae; genus Triplophysa; species Triplophysa rosa. Next base: position 180,532 of record NC_079909.1, on the reverse strand, counting down.
AATGCAACACTAAGGTCTAGCAGCACCAATAGCGAGATACAACCTTGGTCTGACGCCAATAGCAGATAATTTGTAACTCTGATCAAAGCAGTCTCTGTACTGTGACATGCTCTAAATCCAGACTGGAATTCTTCATTGATGTCATTCCTTTGGAGGAAGGAGCATAATTGAGTTGAAACTACTTTTTCCATAACTTTAGAAATGAAAGGTAGATTCGATATAGGCCTGTAGTTCCCTAGTTCTCTAGGGTCGAGTTGGGTTTTTTTGACAAGGCGCCTTATAACAGCCACCTTATATGCTTTAGGCACATGTCCTAATGTCAGAGATGAGTTAATAATACTAAGAAGTGGATCTATAAGTTCTGGGAGCATCTCTTTCAGTAGATTTGTAGGTATAGTGTCTAGCATGCATGTTGTTGATTTAGATGATCTAATGATTTTAGACAGCTCATCGTGATCTACGGTATAAAATAATTGCATTTCTCCTTAAGGGCGCTGTAGTTAGTTTGTTCAGCGGGTTTCACTTCTGATTGCATTGTTATAATTTTTTCTCTAATATCTTGGATTTTATATGTGAAGTAGTTCATAAATTCATCACTGTTATGCTGATATACAGGATCAGAAGTCACTGACAATTTATTTTTTGTTAATTTAGCTACTGTGATAAATAAAAACCTAGGGTTGTGCTGGTTTTCTTCTATTAGTGATGAAAAGTAGGCGGATCTAGAAGTTTTTAGGGCTTTCCTGTATTTTCGAATACTATCCTTCCATGCTGTACGAAATACCTCTAATTTAGTTTTCTTAAAGATGCGCTCCATTTTTCGGGCCGCTTTCTTTAGAGCCTGAGTGTGTTCATTATACCACGGTGTTGGGCTGCCATTTTTAATCTTCTTTAAACATAGAGGAGCAACTGTGTCTAGCGTTTCCGAGAAGGTGGGGTTAATATTTTCAGTGATAATGTCAAGATCTTCAACGTTATTTCTCATGCTAGCGATTTGAGACAATTCGGGCAGATTATCGAGAAACGCATCTGTAACAAAGCTCAATAAAACGGAAGGAAGAAAGCGGGAACCGGCATCATTCAAACAATAAACTAATCAAAATAAATAAACAATAATCCAGCAAGTAAAAGGCCACACGAACATAAACAAACTCCACTTAACTTCCGGGCCCGGGTCCTCTCTCTCTCGATGGTCCAGTCACTCGTCCTCTTATGCTCCCGAGCTCCCCTGTGAGGCATGCGGGGACCGGCGGTCGCACAGTTGACACTCGTTGCCACTTACGCCGCCGGCCCCGCCTTACCCGCCCCACCCTCCTCGCTACAGCATCTTTGGTAGTTGAAGTTATTGTTCTACCATATTTGTAACAAGGAGTTTGATTTGCAGCCGTAGGCCAGTGAAGCAAACATAATACCAGATAATGATCCAAAATGTCACTCTGCTGAAGGATTTTAACGTCGTCCACATTTATACCGTAAAACAGTATTAAATCTAAAGTATGATTACGAAGGTGAGTGGGTCCTGACACATGTTAAGGTGTCAGTCGTGGTATAATGGTTAGAGAGTCGGACTCGTGACCAGAAGGTTGTCGGTTCGATCCTCAGGGCCGGCGGGTAACGACTGAGGTGCCCTTACCCCTACTTGCTCCCCGGGCGCTGCAGTGATAGCTGCCCACTGCTCCGGGTGTGCGTGTGGTCACCACTTGCTGTGTGTGTGTGTGTTCACTACTCTCTGGATGGGTTAAATGCAGAGTCACATTTCGGGTATGGGTCACCATACTTGACAAATAATTGAATTATATATATGTTGACTAATGCCCATGGAGTTAAGAGTGTCTTTGAAAGCCATTCCTAAGGCATCTGTATCGTTATCATGGATGTTAAAGTCACCAATGACAAGGACTATCTGCGGCCAGTACTACTTCTGATAAGAACCCACCAAATTCTTTAATAAAATCTGTGTGGTGCCCTGGAGGCCTATATACAATAGCCAGAATAAATTTTAAAAATGTTTTATCCTTATTAGGAGTTGATACATGAAGTACCATGACTTCAAAATAATTATATTTAGAGTTAGACTTCTGGGAAATGCTAAGAGAGTTATTGTAAAGTGCTGCGACACACATCTGCCTTTTAGACGAGGCTCATGTTTATAATAATAATCTTGGGGGACAGATTCATTTAAAGTAATATAATCATCTGGTTTTATGTTTCTGTCAAACAGAGCATGTCTATTTTATGATCTGTTATCATATCGTTAACAAAAAGTGCTTTATTAGAGAGAGATCTAATATTTAGCAATCCGAGTCGTAACAGTTGATTATCTCTATTTTGTTCATGTTTAATTTGTTTAACGTTTATTAAATTACTTTCAAGAGGTTTACGCATTATTTTATGCTTGCTAATCCGGGGGACAGACAGTCTCTATTTTATGATGTTTGGGAGAAGGGATTATTACATGACGTTAATGACGTTCTCCGCGATATGTTCAATAAATTCATATTTGTGTACCTGGATGATATTTTAATTTTCTCCTCTTCCCTCCAGGTGCACATTCAGCACGTCAGACGGGTGCTTCACTGACTGCTAGAGAATCAGCTGTTCGTGAAAGCGGAGAAGTGTGATTTCAACCACAAATCGGTTTCATTCTTCGGACACGTAATTTCTTCTGAGGGGATCCTTATGGACGCTGAGAAGGTAAGGGCCGTCTCCGACTGGCCGCCGTCTGACTCCCGCAAAGCTTTACAACAGTTCCTGCATCCGGTCTTCCACGTCTCCAAAGTCAAGCCTGTCTGTCGCTCTCCTCATGTTCGCCCTGTGTCCTCCCCTGTCTCCCCTCTTCTCCCCTGATCATTGACGGTTCCCCCGCCTTCAGGGTCAGGAAGGTGCTTGACTCCAGGCGACGCGGTCAGGGATTCCAGTACCTAGTCGACTGGGAGTGTTCTCATTCACACTCTCTCGCCCTCGCGCACCTGTTCCTTGTTTCCTCATTATTTTCCTTCACTTTATATTCTCCTGCAGCTCTCGTTTCCGTTGCCAGTGTGTTAGCTTTTTTAGCGTTTACCACTCGCAGTTCTTGTCTTGTCTAGCCTAGTTATTATTCACTAACCTTTTTCCCCAGTATTGTACTGGTGGCTGCTCTCCCGTAGGGTTGCTGTCTCGCCGCTGTTTTCCCGGACTACCTTTCGTATTGGATTCCCTTTTCTGCCGGCCTGACTACGAGTTCTCTGAGTTTTCCTGGATGTCTTCGTTTCTTCACTTCCACGGACACTGTTGACGCCTCGACCGACCTATGCCTGTTTGACCCTGATTCTCGCCTTCTTTTCTTTTGCTCGGCCCGACGGCAGTATACTTCTGTTTGCCTTTTTGTGTTCAAATAATCTAATTCATCTGCTTTTGGGTCTGTCTTCTGTTCATGACACAAGGAGTACTGAAAGTCAATGTAGGGACAATCTAAACTCGAAAATGCACAAGCCAAATAAAAAAATAGAAATGAGCATATAAAAAAGTAAGTTAGGGTTAGGGTTAATACAGCCTATTAGAAAATGTTAACCACGAATCATTTCTACTTAACTGCTAAAATCCTCCATATTTACACCACATAGACTGATATTTACATCTTTATCATATGCACAAACCTTGAAATTATATTATGTGGTTTAAAACGGAGGGGGCAATATAAGTGACTGGCAGCTCTACTTCCTCTGCAAACTGAGAAGAGCAAGAGCCCCAGCCCCCATCATGTGCACCTTCTACAGAGGCACCATCGAGAGCATTCTGACTAGCTGCATCACTGTGTGGTATGGTGTCTGCAACTCGTCCAGCCGAAAGACCCTCCAACGCATAGTGAGAGCAGCTGAGAAGATCATTCATGTCTCTCCCCCCCCTCCAGGACATTTATGGAACCCGTCTCACCCGAAAAGCCCTCTGCACAGATGGTGATCCCACTCACTGGACACACAGCTTCAGCTGCTGCCATCAGGGAGGAGACTGCAGAGTCTCCAGGCCAGGATCAGCAGACTAAAGGAGAGCTTCATCCACCAGGCAGTCAGGAAGCTAAACCCCCTCCCCTCTCTTGCCCCCCCTCCCCTGTCTTGCCCCATGCACCACTGAACTCTGACCTCATCCGCAGGTCCTTCCACTGCCAACCCCATACCACAACATACACTGACCCACATTAGTCACTTTATGCAGCATCATACTGCTCACTACCTCATTCAGTTTTGATCTACCCCTCTTCAACTACCTCTTCTGACTGGTTAAACAAAGCCTGCTCTCTTTGTCACTTTAAACAGACTAATAAGCTCTTTGCACTACCTCACATCTGCACTGTTGTATATTTCACTGGTTTGCACTCTATCTGCCATTATCTCTCATCTCTCTGCAGTTATTGCAGACAAAACAAGCAGGCTGACTGGAAGTAGAATGGAGGGGGATGCAGATAGGGAAGCATCTGAAGCTGTGATGTGCATGATGTCAAACATCAGACTGGGGTCCCGGGTAAGATAAATCTCCATAATCTGATGACACTGTTGTAAATTCAGTTGTCGAACCTTGGCCTGTGAAGACAAAGAGACAACTTAGTTTAATAGATTGAGATAAGGCATTTGCTAGATCAATTGTAGAAAACCTCACAGCCCCTCTCAACTGTGAAAACAGTTCTTCAATGTGTGGAATGGGGTGACTGTCCAGAACGATTGCTCTGTTGGGTTCCCTCAGATCCACACACAGTGTGATGTCTCCAGATTTCTATAGAGTAATCGATAGAGTAACTACGATGGGTGATACCCACGGCAAAGCATCAACTTTTTCAATAATATCTGCATCTAGCAGGCAGTTCAACTCTGCAGACACAGCATCCCTTACAGAAGAAGGTAGTCTGTGCAGCTTTTGTTGCACAGGAGTGACATTTTCATGCAATTTCACTTAATGTATAAAGTTCTTTGCACAACCAAAGCTTGGCGTGACAGGATGAGACACATGTTGCACTGACTGTTTTGAGGCGAGTACTTTGTTTACTTTTATGCACAGGTTTAAGGAACATGTTAAGTCCATGCCCATGCGTGGGTTTCCACTTTTCACAATGTAGAACGTGGCAGGTAATGAATGTTCACCATGTCATCTTAATACATCCCAGCACAGGAAGGTCATCTTTTGAATATGTGACAAGGCGCACATCTGACTGTTCCACAGGCACTTCAGAGAAGTATTGTTTATATATCCGCTCTGGAAGCAAAGATACAGAGGATCCAGTATCCACAATTAGTTCTTGCATTGTAGTACCTGAAAATGATCCCAAAATGATCCCACACACAATTTTGTTTGCAGAGCGTGTTGAATAAAGTAAGACAAAATGCAATTGTCCTACCTTGTAAGTATTTTCCCATATTTACTCTCCTGTAGCTTTGACTAAGGAATACTATATACTATGTTTACTGCATGAAAATATTTACCCAATCCTATTATAACCTTTTGAGTTGAAATGCATGTTTAAGTATTATTACATTGCATATGATCCTTTTGTTGTAAAAAAAAAAACACAGAATGTTCTTGTAGTAATGTTTTACTATGATAGAGTAGAAAGGAGAAAATCATGTATTAGGAAGAATGGCATCTTTTACCCAAGAGAGCTGCATTCCATTCCATCAGATAAGGAGTTGTGTGTTGCAGGCCAAACAGAAGGAGACATGCTTTTATTTTATTAGTTACAAGTATATTAATTGTAACTTTGACAATTGTTATTAATAAAACCTATAATTATAAAACTACAAATAAGTCTGTTGACTGACATCTTTGAAGTAGACTGAAGTATACGGACAGCTCACGGAGGAGTCTTCTGTGGTGGGGAGTAAGTATATCTAAACAGATACTTGACTATTTTTGTTTACCCTGAGAATAAAGAGGAAATAGGCAGAGGGTAAAATACATTACTCGAAAACATGGCGCCGAACCAGTGTGGGGCTTGAAAAAGACCCAAATGGTAATTATTAAGAAAGAATAAATTGACGACCCAGTGAAATGGTCCCAAATATTAATAATTAGTAAAAAATTATTAAACAACCCAGTGAAAGGGTTTTGAGCGTGCCTTAAAAACTTTGTGGAAGGGGAAGGGGAAGGGAAGAAGGCTAGCTGTGAGTGGGGGACACCTCACTAAAATGGCAGAAGCCCTAATTTTCATAAATGCATATGCCAGTAGAGATCCTCGTGTGCTTGAGGATGAGAAAATAGATATTCTTGCGAAAACCTCAGTGCAAGAAAATGAACAGGGAGAGTTCATGCTGTGGCTCCAAAGACATCCAAAGACGATGTAGAAACGGGAGAGTTTAATGAGGCAGAGATAGGACTGGCAGTAATACAATGGGCATGAAGAATAGGTATGGCTAGAAATGGAAGGGTGTACATACAGTGCAAGTCACCTGAAAGTCAATATTATCAACCTTAAATGAGATCGATTTAGGGGTGATAAAAGTATATGACACGGATTATAAAAAACTAGAAAAACTGCAGAGAGGGCCAATAAACATGGAAAAAGTTACTAAGTATCAGGAACATATAATTAACTATGAAGTAGGGGAGACGAACCTTACCGAATTAGAATCACCAATGTCAAAATTAGACGAATGCAGACTAAAATTTGGAAAAATAGACATTGTAATTTACAACGGGTTAATTGAAGAATAGTGACGGAATGGTAGTCCTAGATGGAAATGGAAAAATGACAACAGAAAATCTGACCGCGGAAGCGATACTCATTAAACTAGGACCGGAGGCAATAAAAGAAATAGCGATAACCCGTGAAAGTCAAGGAATGCAGAGTCCTGGTTCAGTGAGAGTAATAACTGGAAGGCTGCAGTGGAAGTTAGTAGCGCACAGTTATGTCTAACTGTAGAAATAAACATTGTGATGCCGAACGCTCTAAGTTAGAAGCTGAAACAATCATGTTATCTCTGATACAAATTGTGATCAGTAGAAAAGTTAAAGTAGTACACTCAACTCTTGTGGGAATCGTACATGGGCATTCAACAACGCCAGTAGTAAAAGGCATTGTGTCACGAATAATACAAAATTCAGATAAGGAGCAGGTAACTTTACATTTATTGATGAGAGACAAAAATAGAGAAGAATTCAAACACATTTATAATCGAATGATGGAAAGCAGCAAAGCGAAGTCTCCGTTAGAGGCTGCTCAGTCACCTGCAATAAAACAAAAAGCAGATCAGAATCAGCCAGCGATGGTTGTTGAGGATACAGCCAGTGATTCAAGAACAGGATTAAAAAAATGATGTCAGGTCCTGGGTCTGATCACCTGTTTGTTTTGTCCTGTCTTTTACATGTTAGTGTTTGTCTAGCACAGGGAGGAGAGTTTGACAGCTCTCCATGTGCTGGGTGTTTGTGTGTAGACCTCGCCTTCCTCGTTATCCTCATCATGGCGCACCTGTTCTCACTCACGCTAATCTCCTCACACTGGTTTCCAATCTCGCTATCTATTCTCTCCCTATTTAATCTCCTGCATTCTCTTGATCGTTGTCAGTCCGTTAGTTTACTACCCGCTGACTTCCAGTCGTGAGCAGTCTAGTCTTGTTACTATCCTAGTCTTGTCGAGTCTCTAATTATTCTTGTTCGTCCAGGCTCCAGAGCTCTTTGCACCCTGCCCGGTGTCCCACTGTTTCCCCAGAGCGGTGCTGGTCTGGCAAGTTCGGTTCTCCTTCTGGCTGGCTGTGTGGAGGTATTTCCCTAGGCGCCCCAAGGCTACCGCTTCCCTTCTTTTTGCCGGAGGGACCACTGTTCACCCCTACTGGAGGTACTCTCTCTCTCTACAGAGGATCCGACTCTCTCTCCGGGACTGATTCAGGAGGATTACCATTCATCCTCGGCGTTGCAAATTATTACCCGGCCGAGCGCTCGAGCCTGTCCATACTTCCCAGTACTGGTGTTACTCCTTGTGTGTTGTTCCGGTGTCTTTGTTGAAATAAACCTTTTTGACCCTGCATCTGACTCTGGCCTTTACTGCCCATAACAATGAATCATGGCAGGGTTAGTAAGTGTTTTTATCCTTTTGATTTTATTTAAATAATCATTTTTTTCAAAATGTATGTAGTCAGATTGCTTAGAATCAATATAAATCTGTTAATTTTGAAAACTATTAGATTTATTCAAATAAATAGTATGTATATGGTTTAAATATTACTAGCTGCACAACAAGCCAGATCCAATTAGTTAAACTGTATCAGTTTTTTTTGCATGAAATTTAAGTGGAAATAATGCCAGTCCATACTCCAGATGGTAGGTGGCGGTACTGCACATTTCAAGTCTATGATAGTTCAACGGCCAAAAAGTAACATTCTTTTCGCCATCTTGCATTGTAGTGGCTTGGATCGTGACCTGATTGGAAGGCACGTTAGATTTGATTAAATGTGTCTGTTTTTAGCATATGTAAATGCGTTATTAGTGATGTCTATAATGTATTACACTGATTTCAATACATTGTCTATGAAATATTTGTCTAGGCCACTAGGTAGCTATCGTATACTGTACATGGTGCTCATAAACTAAACCTTTTTTTCATTGACCAGTATTAATGGGTGGCTCAAGAAGTAACGTAACCCACTAAAATATATTCTGAAGTATGATAGTAACAGTTTTGGGACCACAATATGGAAAAAAAAACGTTGTACTACATAAGAGCATGGTTTGTTCATTTCAAAACTTGGGAATTTTGTAGAAAAATATTGACTAATCTGCTTAGTTAATTTAAAATAGCTTTACAATCTCCTCAAATTTTAAGGTTTAAAGTGGTATCTGCATGGACTGTCAGTGGAGAGAAATGATTATGGATTTGGAGTGACATGAGGGTGAGTAAATTATGACAATTAACAACACCCTTTAAAATGTAGCCTTGCTTAAGTTGTAAATTGCTGACTAATTTCATGTTTTTTTCCAGAAATTGTTAAGCTTGATTGATCCTGAAGTGCCTATGTGTCTACCTCAACAAATACCTGAGACACTCGTCAAAGAATATATGGTAAGTGTATGTCAACCTACTCCTTATGTTATAAATGTCTTGAGGATAAATTGACATTGATTCTTAAAGTTCTCATTGGCATCACAGTCTAGCTTATGCCCATTTTTGTATAGTGTGCAGTACGGCTGGAACGATTCCTCTTGTAATTTGAATACAAAAAATCTCCGAGTCAAATAAATAAAATGGGAAGAACTGTGAAAAACACTGAAAATTTGTATATTTAAATTTGCAGCAATTTAATAGCTTTGTTTTCTAGCATATCACTCGAGCATCATAATTTTCAGTGCTTGCATTTTTAATTAGTCCAGAAACCAAAAGTGGCACTGGGAAGTATCGCAACACATTTAGGTTGGTTTGCTGGCTTGCAGGTTTACAAAAGTAGCCTTGGCAAACCTGAAGGGCATTCATGGTGAGTCGAAGACATTTTATGAAACCTGTGCAAACCTGTTCTAAAAATATTCCATCATTTTACACATATACATTTAAATGAATCTACATATATAAAATGTCAGAGTTTGCAAAACAACATGCTTTAAAAATTTCTCAATAACACTGACTAGTATTTGGACAAAACTCATTCTTCTTTGTTTATCCTCCAGAACTATGAAAGTGAAGAGGCTAAATCTGGGATTGTACAGTACAGACAACAACAATAAGAATCTATGTCATTTGGGCAGAAGGTGTTGATCCTGGAGACAAACCTACAGATGTTGGTATGGTACTTGAACGTGTGTAAGTTCTGAGAAACCTGCTGAGTGTTACCCTTGGATGTGGGATGCTTTTTGGACTCATTTATGCCTTAATCTTAACAATCAGAAAGACCTCAAGTACACGTTTGAAGAATTTTAGAAAATCCTGATGGAACTGGATAAAACCAAGCTGTCACCAAAAGTCCAAGCACTGAAAATTGCGATGCTTTATATTTTATATACACTGATATTTCCTTCTTCAAAGTATTTTTTTTCTTGTTATTCCCTTTTTGCTAACCTTTAAGTTTTGTTATAAAATAGTTAAATGTCTTAAAATATTAATAAATTGATCAAATGTGAAATTATGTGGTCTGAATGTTCTTTTTTGTGTGTTGTAGTTAGATTTTGATGTAGAATATTGTGATTGGGAATTATTTTTCTTTATAACTCTTTGTGTGTGTGTATTTATCTAGATAATTTATGACTCCAACCCCCAACTTTCTCTGTTCTCCCTGCCTGCCACAGCAACCCCCACCGAGCGAAACAGAAAGCACACGACAAAACCACACAGCCCAATGAAACAAATGAAAGAAAACACTTATTGATTATATTGATATTTAAATCATACTTTTATCTAAAAAATATTCCCACAATTCCCTCTCTTGACCTCGAAGAGGTCACAAAACAATATCATACAATTTTCTTCCTCATTTTCTGTAGATCACTTGATAACAAAGGCATACTGTATGGGGGTGGAGATTCTTTCTTTTCAATAGCTGTAACAATTAATCTATTGCACAGTGATCTAATACAAGGAATACAACACATCCACAGTAATCAATATGCTAAGAAAACTCCTATTGACACTAAATAGACATCACCATGGCTTCCATTTCCCAACGTTGCATCTACCAATCTTCAAGGGTTATTAACCGAATGTTCCTTCATCTCTACGATAGCGTCTTCAATCCCTCTAATGCTCTAGTACGATCCATCTGGGCTGTATTGTTTGGAATGTAAGTCAACACAAATCTCCAAACATAAAACAACTCCTCCTTTTTCTGCTAACAGCATTCTAGCCATCGCGTTTTGGATGGCCATCAGAAGTTGGGCAGTGTCCAGCAACCCATCAACGCATCTCTGTCATGTTTGCAATCTCATCACTTATAATGTACATATTATTCTATCTACATTTTGTTAGGGGTGACTGGGAAAAATGCAGATATTATTGGTATGTTCTCAATCCTGATGCTATCTGATCTATAACTTGTACTCTTGTGGTACTCCCCTAGGAACTCCTATTGCATCATGTATGTGGGCTGTTTAATGACAAATCTACACTTGAACCTGTTGCCCTCTTCCTGAGGATTGTCTTCTGCGTCTTCTGGCAAGTGTGGCTGAACTATCTTTCCCTTTACAGTTTTCTCACCTATAAGGCATCGGGGCTCCAACCTTACCATAGCACACATCCTTTGCTCCCTCAGGTATTCTAGTAAACAGTCTACGATCTCCACAATAGTAATACAATCCTGCTCTAGCCCATGTTCCTATTTGTGTCCCTTTATCTATCACTATCTGATTACACCAGTCACTACTTATTTCCCCTAGGTTACTTGTGGTGAGTTCGGTAATGTTAAACACGTGTATATTTGCTTTCTGTGGTGTGAATGGTCCTGCCTTTGAGTTTTGAAATGGTGGAAATATGCTGCCAACGTGGTACATTGGTGGTGATGCTTGAGTGTTAGAGCTAGCATACACCCTAGCCCCAAGTCATCTTGGATACAGAGGGCTGGTTCTGTGTGTAGTTTGGGTCTTGCTTGCACACCCTACACAATCTCTAATCCCTGTTCCCTGGCTGTGGTATTATCCATTCCAGCCAAAATTGTTTCCCCATACCTGTGGCTTTCTCTATTAGTCTTCTGGTTTCAATTTATTAGATCAATTCTCTACTCACCCTTTTTTGGTTGTACTGGGAATTCCCGTATTGGGTTTTTTATGTCTCCCATTGGCTTCCACCATGTTTATCTTAATTATTGCCTTTGTATCTGTCCCTGACTGTTCTACCCCGAAAACAAGGTACAATGGTTTATTTGATTCTCCTTTGGCCTGCCCTGGCAATTCGTCCCATCCCCCTATTGACATGGTTATAGGATTTTTACTTGAGTGATAATCCCTTTGGAGCGTAATTTTATCCCACAGTTCCGGTCGCGTCCCATAATAGGTTCCGTCTGGCTTCCAGTTTCCTGTGTAGGCCACTACCTTTATCCAGGTCTCACACCAACCGCCAATCGTGCTTATTGCTTTACTATTACCCCGTTTACATGGAGAATTTACTCCCTGGTCGAGACAAACGTATACATCATATCCCCTCCATGCGCTGTCCCTGCCCCCACAGTTTATCATATTGCATAAGTCGAATTGGAATGAAGTGGTTGAGCTCCTTACATAATTGAATACTAGCCCCCCACCTGCTTTTATACATGGGTCTGTTGCTATGGTTGATCTTTTATGCCTACTTTTCACATGCGTATTGTTTCCCCTGTGATTAGTTTCATTACCTTTTTTATTCTCCTCTACCCCCTTCTTTTCTGTTCCAAATAGAGATCCTACTATCACCACTGCTATTATTCCTAGTATTCCAACAACTTCCAATTTTCCCACAGTTTCATTTTGTTGCTGTTATATTCACCCTCTCTAGTAATATCTTGTTATCTTTACAACATCAACACTTCTTAAAAACTTAATACCTTAAAACCTGTAAGAAAACACTTCTTAAAAATACACTGTTAAACCTGAAAATTGAAAAACATTGAAAAACACTCAAAATCACACAATAATGAAAACTTGATTATAAGGAATAAATGGTTATTTGTATGTCCACGTCCGTGAACACTTCACTCAGAATCTTTTGTACTTTCTTGAAGTCTAGTTTATCTAGACCACACCCTAGCCGGGGTACTGAGACTGTTTTTACTCTGTTATCCACACACCAATCTCTCATGTGTTTTAGGCTCTCTGTGAAACAGTCATATGTTGGTAAATCAGTACATTGTTCTTTAGTTATTAAGTGAAAAATGATTCTGCCGTCTTCTTCTGTAGTCACTGCACATTCACCTGGTTGTTTATTTTGATCAATTACTTTCTGTGTACCGTATCGTTGTTTGAACTGTTTAGCTATACCTGCTCCGTATGCACAGTCAGCACTTACACAGTGAGCCAATGGTTCTGTGTGTGGACTTGTGAAAATGTCACCTGTTTTGTGTATAATTTGGAGCTGTTGGTGTTGTTCAATAGCAATTTCAGTGTCTGTGTTACCGTTCCCACTCTGTGTATCCTCCCTCTCTTGGACCTGAGTCCTCAGGTCCAAACCAGTGTCAGCAAGAGACCTAGAAGGGGGGTCACAAGCTACACAGGATGTTAAATGGAACCAAGTGTCTCCTTTGCCTTGGAGTTGCACACAATGTGAGGTGCGAGCTGTCACACGTATAGGTTGAGACCACCGTGGTTCATTCCAGTTTCTGCGGAATTTTCTGATCCTGACCCAGTCTGTTGTGACTGGTGATGGCAGTTCCTCGGGTTGCGCTGGTACAGGAGTCACCTGATGGGAAAAGGTTCGAATCAGAGCTGTTAGTTTATCAAAATACACAGTATGTGACAATGGCTGCACTGTGTCCTCTCTCAACGCCGTGGTTGGTCCTGGAAATTGACGACCTGTAAGCAATTCAAAAGGTGTAAAGCCTGAGACCCTGTTGACAGAAGAACGAATAGACATGAGAGCAATGGGTAAAGCTGACAGCCAGTTCAATTTAGTCTGTGCACAGATTTTAGCCAATTTTAGTTTAATTGTCAGGTTTAAACGTTCAACCTTACCTTGCTGGCCGCATGGTAAACTGCACCATACGCATGTGTTAGGCCTAGAGCCTGTTCAACAATTTTCAAATGTTCATTTTTAAAATGGGTGGCATTGTCAGATCTGATACGTCGTGGGAACCCATAATGTGGAATGTAATGGTTGATTAGACACTTTATCACGGCCGTACTGTCCTCTCGGCCGACAGGATATGCTTCTGGCCAACCAGTGAAATAATCAACAATCACCAAAACATAGCGTTTGCCATGTACTCGTGTAATCATGTCTGTGAAGTCAATCACAATTTCTTCCCCTGGACCAGATGTCAAAGGGAAACACCCCCGTTTGGGTTTGATGCTAGGTTTTACATTGTGTTCCTGACAGATACAACAACTCGTCACATGACCTGACACCATGGATTGCAAAAATGGATGCCACCAATGTTCGAGAGCTCTCATCATTTGTTTGTCACTGACATGGCTTACCCCATGGGCTTGTGTTAACATTGAACCGGTCAGAGAGACAGGCAATGCCGGGCGTCCATCTGGCGCTTGCCATAGACCATCACTAGCACAGATGCCTCCATGCTGTGACCAGACTGATTGTTCTTCAGGGGCAGATTTCTGTTGTTCTTTGACCAAGTATTCTCGAGTGAAACGAGGCAAAAGATCACTACAGGCTCTATCTGATCNTATGAATCAATCCACTGCATATGTTTTAAGTATAATCATGAGTTGTGATGTGTTTTAATGAATCATAGGATTAAGAAACAACGCTATATAATTAAAAACATTAGATGATTGAGTGTTTTCTTTTTACTAAAAGAATGTTAAGAATGTTGGTATGTTGTCCGGCCACAATAAAATGTTTCTAGGAGACCGCTCCCCAAAAGAAACGGTCCTGGAGAACATTCCTAAGGACTGGCGACTGACCACAGGATATACGTTTTGAAATGTTATTTTACAGGAACTAAGAAAAAGGACTTCACGGTGATTGGTGGAGAGAGAGCAACACTCCTTAAAAGGCAAGAGGAGGAGTCAGAAGATACGAGCGACGTCACATACTTAATAAATATGGGTGTTTTTGAATAATTTGGGTTGTTGGTTTTTTGGAGGTCGTCTGACAACCCAAAGCTTTGTTACAGCTTTTCACATCTGATAATAAAACCTCATATTACTTTTGAGCAAATTGTCTCTTCAAATTTCTGAACATGCAGGACTGCCTTTAAAGTCCAACAAAGGACAAGTCTTTTTGCTTTAACTGATATGCGTGCCAGCGGTTCATACTTCTGGAAATAGATTCCCCTTGTAATTCTCACTTCTCTGTGGTTTTTAAATGAATTCCTGAAATAGATATTTTTTACTGCACTCAAAAAAATGAATCATGGCAGAGTTTGTAATTAAGTATTTGTATCCTTTTGATTTTATTTAAATAATCATTTTTTTTTCAAAATGTACGTAGTCAGATTGCTTAGAATCAATATAAATCTGTTAATTTTGAAAACTATTAGATTTATTCAAATAAATAAAATTATTAGTGATGTCTATAATGTATTACACTGATTTCAATACATTGACTATATATGAAATTTTTGTCTAGGCCACTAGGTAGCTATCGTTTACGCGGTGCTCATAAACTAAACCTTTTTCTCATTGACCAGTATTAATGGGTGGGTCAAGAAGTAACGTAACCCACTAAAATATATTTTGAAGTATGATAGTAACAGTTTTGGAACCACAATATGGAAAAAAAACGTTGTACTATATAAGAGCATGATTTGTTCATTTCAAAACTTGGGAATTTTGTAGAAAAATATTGACTAATCTGCTTAGTTAATATAAAATAGCTTTACAATCTCCTCAACTTTTAAGGTTTAAAGTGATATCTGCATGGACTGTCAGTGGAGAGAAATTATTATGGATTTGGAGTGACATGAGGGTGAGTAAAGTATGACAATTAACAACACCCTTTAAAATGTAGCCTTAAGTTGTAAATTGCTGACTAATTTCATGTTTTCATGTTTTCATTGATCCTGAAGTGCCTATGTGTCTACCTCAGCAAACACCTGAGACACTCGTTAAAGAATATGTGGTAAGTGTATGTCAACCTACTCCTTATGTTATAAATGTCTTAAATTTACATTGATTCTTAAAGTTCTCATTGGCATCACAGTCTAGCTTATACCCGTTTTTGTATAGTGTTTAGTACGGCTGGAACGATTCCTCTTGTAATTCGAATACAAAAAATCTTCGAGTCGAATAAATAAAATGGGAAGAACTGTGAAAAACACTGAAAATTAGTATATTTAAATTTGCAGCAATTTAATAGCTTTGTTTTCTAGCATATCACTCGAGCATCATCATTTTCAGTGCTTGCATTTTTAATTAGTCCAGAAACCAAAAATGGCACTGGGAAGAATCACAATACATTTAAGTTGGTTTGCTGGCTTGCAGGTTTACAAAAGTAGCCTTGGCAAACTTGAAGGGCATTCATGGTGAGTTGAGTACATTTTATGAAACCTGTGCAAACCTGTTCTAAAAATGTTCCATCATTTTACACATATACATTTAAATGAATCTACATATATAAAATGTCAGAGTTTGCAAAACAACATGCTTTAAAAATTTCTGAATAACACTGACTAGTATTGGGACAAAACTCATTCTTCTTTGTTTATCCTTCAGGTCTATGAAAATGAAGAGGCTAAATCTGGGATTGTACTGTACAGACAACAACCATAAGAATCTACGTCATTTGGGCAGAAGGTGTTGATCCTGGAGACGAACCTACAGATGTTGGTATGGTACTTGAATGTGTGTAAATTCTGCAAAACCTGCTGAGTGTACCCTTGGATGTGGGATGCTTTTTGGACTCATATGATCATATAATCTCATATAATCTTAACAATCAGAAAGACCTCAAGTGCACGTTTGAAGAATTTTAGAAAATCCTGATGGAACTGGATTAAACCAGGCTGTCACCAAAAGTCCAAGCACTGAAATTGCGATGCTTTATATTTTATATACACTGATATTTCCTTTTTCAAAGTATTTTTTTTCTTATTATTCCCTTTTTGCTAACCTTTAAGTTTTGTTATAAAATAGTTAAATGTCTTAAAATATTAATAAATTGATCAAATGTGAAATTATGTGGTCTGAATGTTCTTTTTTGTGTGTAGATTTTGATGTAGAATATTGTGATTGGGAAGGAGTAAATAAATATAATGTATAAATTCATTTTAAAATACTCTATAAAATTACTTAAATGTGATGCATTTTAATTAAATAGCATTTATGTAAGGATACCTTATCCTGTTTCTTATGAATTTGAATCAAATCAGATTT
Organism: Triplophysa rosa; assembly: GCF_024868665.1. Classification (NCBI taxonomy): domain Eukaryota; kingdom Metazoa; phylum Chordata; class Actinopteri; order Cypriniformes; family Nemacheilidae; genus Triplophysa; species Triplophysa rosa. Next base: position 163,630 of record NC_079909.1, on the reverse strand, counting down.
ATTGATACAATTACATAAATCTCATTATTACACGTTTCATTTATATATGACATACAAATAAATATCACATAAAGTTTATTACCCTGTTTAGGTAAAAAATATGTAATCCAAATGGATGGAAATTTTATATGCAATCAAAATACATAAATCTTAATTATTAGGCCTACATATTTTTTTGAGTGTGTATGTTTTTTAATAAATAATGGTATAGTCAGTCAAGGACGATAGCTAAATATTTTATATCTAATTTTTCCTACATATTATTTGTTACGAGTAGTACTATAAATATAATACATTTTTAAAGATTGCCAGCTAGTATAATACAGTTTACTATATATAGAGCCACTGAAAAGGAGACCATTTCAAAATTATTTTATTTTATTCTGAATTTACTATTTATAGGTGTTTAGTTAAAATGATAATTTTTGTTTCATTCTGTGAACTACTAACAATATTTCCCCTAAATTTCAAATAGAACAATTGTTTCTATTTGGGCAATTTCTCTTAAAATGTCAACCTTACCATGAAAAAAGAAAGTGTTTACTTAATACTAAAGGTTTCTACTATACTATCAGCACAGATATTAAAAGTTGATGGTTCAAATACCCATGTGATATGTCTCTTCAAGTTTTTAAAGCATTTGCTTTATTTTGGTGCATGATTTTTCATAGTCAGGTAAGTGCATTTTCAGGTTTGTCACATCCATAAAGATCTATATTCCTCATAAATGGGCACATGAAAATTAAAATAAAGTAACAATTTTATGTTCTATGAAGAGACGTGCCTTCTCCATTTGTTGCTTGAGGTTTGTGTATTTTAATTCACAGACATCCTACAAAGTTGTCTCCCAAAAACAGTGTCCATTTTTGTCACATCAACGCTTGTTTATTTGTGCATAGACTGATATCTTTCTGGTGTTTAAACTCTATCAACAAGGGTTTAGTAAAATATAAACAAATGGTTCAGTATATTGGCTACAAATACATTCTCTGAGTGTTTTTATGTCACATCCATAATGCTGGAATACACCCTTTTCACATGACGTCACGCATCTTCCGTTCTGCCGCGAAGCAGTGTATCATTACTTCCGCTAGCACTCCAGTTCATAAGGTGGCGGTAATGCACCTATAAGATGATTTGCCAACCGCCAGTAAAACTCAAGAAGAAGAAGCTACTTCCGCTAGCGCCTCAGAATGGAGTTTACCAAGTGGCTTGCACATCTGCCACAAATACGTCTAGATGATGTACAACGTCTTGCAGACAAATTTTCGCTAACGACAAGATCAAAGCTAGAGAAAGGATACAAATTCTTCGTTGAACAGTACCTGTTTGATTATGAAGGTAAGTGTTTTGTTTTCTTTTTGTGTTAGTGAAGGTGCTAGGATAAGTACTTGAATACTTGTTTTGTCAGTTTTTTTTCTTACTGTTGTTAAATTCCAGCGCGACGGCAAAACGGAAGTTCTTCTTCTTCTTCTTGTTTGTTGCAAGACGGATGTTATGATACACTGCTTTGCAAAAAGGTGGAAGTTAAGTGACGTCATTGTGAAAAGGGCGTATTGCCCATTTGCAGTTATTTTCAGAAAATGAAAACTGGAGAAACCGGTCAAAATAAGCAAAAAAATGCTCTGTGTTTTTTTTCAGACATCAAAAACTGTGATCTATGTCATTTTAAGCTTTAGGCTTCGGTTTTGTGTAAATGTTGCATTAAAACCGTTTTGTGTTGTCATGACAATCAGTACATGTCAAGACAATAAGTGCAGCATTTAGCCAACTACATCTACATGCATACACAGACCAGGTGTAAGATGGATGACCAACCACAATTCATTTTGTAAATATTACAAAGACATTGCTGTCAATTACAGTACATTTGTTTTTAATTAAGAGTATAATGCCTTCCAAAATATATACTGTAGGCTCAAGCTAGCTTACAATGAACCCCTTGCCAGAATGTTTGAGGAATAAAAATATGGTGCTGCCGTCCAGCCACATGAATCATTGTAGCCAAAACACATGAAAGAAAACTATATCTCCATAAAAATAAGTATCTATCAAAATCTAACATTAAAAGAATCAAAATTTCTATTTCACACTGATGCTCGAGAATCAACTTGATCTACTATTTACTCTCAAACGCTATTATTAATTTACAGCTATTCACTGTAAATAAGGTGCACATGTATTCCATGTCACAATGAAGCCGGAATATATTTGAAAGCGCACTGATTCCAGAAAGCCCTGAGGAAATGGATGGGAACCAAGCCTCATGCTGTGCTACCTTATATGGAAACGCAAGACGACTGAAAAACTCAGCAGGTTGCAGAGTCCCAGCATTCTGAAAGAGATACATTTTGTAGAGCAATTGTTCACGTTTTGTCCAGGTTAATAACACGGGACCAAAACCACTTGACCAGCAGAAATTCTCTGTATCACACACTGTGTATTACCCTTGGAAGCTACAGACACACTCTGCTGATGACATTCCCATTAATTTCCCTTCTATTTATCGGGCAAAAACCTCACAGGATGCATACAAAGCATTGCTTCCCAATTCTTTTGAAACAATAAGCAAGGGCAATAAATAAAAGCAGAATGTCGACTTTGATTCCTGTACAATAGTATATACAATACAAAAAAGGGCAATCTTAAGGTTAGAGTTTTTGTAATAAATCCCTTGCTACTTTGAAAAGCCACTATATATGTATTTTCCTCACATGGAAATGCTCCCATAATTTAGTATCTTCTATAAATCCAAATGACAGCTGGTTGATCGGAGCAGTTTTATTGCACTGTGCCTGTTTGGTGCTTTCAGCAACTTAATATTTCACGTACCATCTTTTCCAGGTCTGTAATACTGTTTAATGCTATGCATGCAACATTACCTTCTGTATGCTGTTTTTTTACAGACCGCATTGAACATTTGAAAGGTTTTAAAAATAATTTCACATTCATTTGCATCAGTGTATTTTTTTTAACTGTATTCATGTACAGAATGTGTTAGAATCTGTAAAAAAAGTGTTTTCTATGAAATTTTCTCGGAATGCTTTAAAGTGATAGTTCACCCCAAAATGAAATTCTCTCATCATTACTCACCCTCTTGTCATTTCAAACCTGTATGACTTTGTTTCTTTTGCAGAACAAATAAGTTAGATTTTGAAGAATGTTGGTAATCAAACGTTGGCGGTAGGCCTATACCCATTGACTTATGCGGCCACTGTTTGGTTACCAAAATTGTTGAAAATTTCTTCTTTCGAGTTCTGCAGAAGAAAATAAGTCATACAGGTTTGAAATGACAAGAGGGTGAGTAAATGATGACAGCATTTTCATTTTGGGGTGAACTATCCCTTTAAAGATAAGATTTGACCTCTTAATGAAATGAGATCATCTCACATGAACCATAAAATCAAAGAAAATGGAAATTTTCATTCTCCACCGTAGTGCTGTCTTCTAAGTATTAAAACGTGTCCAACAACGCATATTTATCCTATTATTCACATTCAGTATTTTTTTATTCTTTCGTGCTTCATTTGTAAATCCATATGTAAGTTTCATTTCCAAAAACATGATCAAATGTTTAAGTGAATGGGGTGTTGATGTATTGTTTACCATCTGTTGGCCAAGCATGTGGTTAGAAATGAAAGGCACCTCCACTGTCTTTCTCACAGCTAGAACACAATAAATGCCTTGCTTCTAATAATAATACCACTGCTGAGACAGCCTCAGCCTGCTGTCACATTATTAGTGGTTATCACTGATGGTCAAATCAGGTGAATGTGCAGAGGACAAAAGCGAGGAGACTGCAAGACTGTAAGAATAAACCGAAAACTTGTGAAGCGCATCACCCTGGAGTACTTATGATTGATTTTATATTAACATTGTATTCTTTATTTGGTTCTTTTTTTCTGATTTCATCACTTCAACTTTGCTAACAATTCTGAAATTGTTCACCCAAAAAATACAATTTGTTCACCCTCAGTAGCCTACACGTTACTTAAAGGTCCAGTGCATAAAAGTTAGCGGCATCTAGCGGTGAGGTTGCGAATTGCATCCAACGGCTCACACCACCCGTCCCTTCCAAAGCATTAAGGAGGCTGACACAGGGCTAAGATGTCATCACCTTTTCGCTTCTTTGCCAAATGAGATAACGTATTTACGAAACGTGCTCTGTAGAGGGCTACTGTAGAACCAACATGCACTGTTAGACATTTCAAAGGGTTTTTACAGTAACTTACTGGCAACAGTGTTATATTTAGTAAATATAAATAAGCTTTTACTAATATTTATATAGAATTTACTTTTATCCAACACATGTAACTCCACATACAATATTGAAAAAGTATTCTTTATTTAAAACATTACATTTACATTTATGCGGCAGACGCTTTTATCTAAAGCAACTTACATTGCATTTTTTTAAACATTTGTTTCTGACTGTGCAATCCCCTGGGATCAAACCCATGACCTTGGCATTGCTAGTGCTATTCTCTAACCACTGAGCCACAGGAAAGCTGTTACATTGCAAATGCTTAAAGCACTTGAAAATGGAAATGTGCACAAAAATCTGTTTAAAACAATTCATGTTATTTGCAGCGATGCATGAACCCTTCTGTCATTCAAACCGTTGTATCAAATGTAAAGAAAAAATACAGAACTGATTTTAAATGGAATTCACCATTAACTTACAATACGAAATGTAAAGAAATAAATTATTGTATAGAATTGTCTATGGACTGCATACAGAACTGATTTTAAATGGAATTCACCATTAACTGCATCAAACAGCAGTTAATCAACAGCACTTAACAGCAAGAAATGTGAAGAAAATAAATATAAATAACAGTAAACATACTGTATTTTCGGTATAAAATCAAAGTGGCATTTTGTTTAATGACAATTTTAAGTTGGTGTACTCTAGTTCAATTTAAGGGCAATCAGGAGCCAACAGCTACATAAGTAAAACAAAGCATTTTATTAAGCGATGAATGTCTGTTTCCTTGGAAGGGACTTTGGAGATAAAGGATGGATGGTGAGCAGAAGGACGCAGGAGGGGTGTGGGTTGCAGAAGGTTACAAGTCTCTTTCTGATGCTGTGTTATCAGGCAAACCCTGTACATCAAATACGACCACATTGCTTTACCTTGTTCTCAGAGTATATCTAGCTATCACATCTCACGCTCAAGCCTGCTGTGTTCACAGAGTAAACTTTCATGTTCGATGAGGTCCTGTAGGAAAATAAAAAAAATCATAATTGACTAGACAGAGGTTATTGGCAGAAATGAAACTTAAAAAAAAGGTTTTATGCCTTATGAGAGAGTTGGTATAACAGTATGTTATGCATTAAATTGCCAGTTTATTAGGTAGATCTAGCAAAACCTATGCATTAGTTGTACTGATAAATCCCCAGTAAACTGAAAACTATCTGTATACTGTACATATCCTATTGAGAATTGAGCAGTGTCTCACCTAATCCAAGTTCTTCCACTCAAATTCCGTGAGGTAGCGAAGGAAGGATGATACCCTGGTGTTAATAGCTGTTGTTCTTCTCTTCACAATTTCGCCTGTCTTTCGACTCACTCCAGTCTTGCGGTGCACTTTGTTCCATCCTGGATTTATCCTCACTAAAAATTTTAAATTAATAGGGAAATAATTTAAAAATTGGAAAATAAGTAATAAGCATCCATACGTTTCATACATTTACTCACCCTCTTGTCATTTCAGACCTGCATGACTTTGTTTCTTCAGCAGAACACAAATGAAGATATTCTGAAGAATGTTGGTAACTGAACAGCAGGGGCACCCATTTACTTCTATTGTATGAACACAAAACCAATGCAATGAACGGGTGCCAGTTACCAACATTCTTCAAAATATCTTCTTTCGTGTTCTGTGGAAGAAACAAAGTCATACAGGTTTGAACTGACAAGAGGGCAGGGCGGACTTACCAGACAAAGGTAGGCAATCGCCTGGGGCCCCGAGCTACCAGGGCCCCCAAAAGGAAGGGGTGGACTTAACCAATAAGCCATGTCAGCAGCCACGTAGAGCCCCAAGTAATCATCAAAATAGTCGGGATATCCCTGTTAACGTTTTTACATCTGTACAAGGCACTCCCCTCATTATAGATTAGAGTGGACCATTCCATTAGCACCGTATATGCGCGAGACGAGTTCGACACCAGCTAGAGAAAGTTAACGCAGCGGCGGAATTAGTAGAACTGCCCACAGCGAGAGTGTCATTGTGTGGTACATTAGCTGCAAAACGAAGTAAAAGTCGCAGGGAAATAAAACAACAAAGAACGCAGCTACACCAGCGGAGAGGAAAAAAGACGATTCACAAAAGATTGTTGCCAAAGTCTCTGCTTTTTCCCCACACAAACTCCACCGCTGCTCCTACAGTAGCGCATCTCTCTCCCGCCAGACAAAGCACTCTCCCGGCCACGAGCAATGATAATGCTCCGGTGAGTATCTCTCCATGAACACCGACAACACAGTTATAATGACTAACGACCAAAACATCTGTCAAACAAAGAGCGCTGTGCGCTTGGTAGGAGAGGGCCAGTTCATTGCGCAGACCGATGGGCACATAAAGACATAATATAATAACGTCAGTGCAGTGCTAACGATTCGTACTGTACGCACTAGTACAGAAATTTGGTCACATTTAAATGCATGAAAGGACGGAGAGAGGGCACACTTTGTATATAGTAATCCCAGATCAGGGTTTTTCCTACATAAAGAATTTGGAGGCGGCCGCTTCAATCAAATTTCGTGCCGCCTCAGACTCTCGTCAAAAATATGTCGAGTGTCTTCACAAAAAACACTGCGTGCCTTATTAAACAGATTGTCATTTGTAATTGCAGTTACGAAACAATGGAGGCGCTGTTTCGTTACCAGCAGTGAGACGCTGAAGAGTTCAGTAAAAGAGCTATATTAGGAGCTGTATTAGCTTCACGGCTGTTCACAGGAGTTTTACGTTCAATTTACATTTTCTTGAATTTCTTGAAAAGATTTCCTAAATTAACTTGCTGTACATCATTATAATGTTTTAGCTGTGAAGTTGGCTCGTTGAATCAGCGTTATTCTGTACACAGCGAGTTCGCCAATATGAACGCACATTGCGATCAGAACGACTCGCAAACAAATGACTCCTTTGAACCAATTCGTTTACACAGAATGTAAGAGATCAGTGAATCGTTCAAAGCTCAGTGAACTACAAGAGAACGTAGGGTGTGAATGAGCTTTGCTCATTTAGTTAGACTGGTTACTTATGGTCTAAAAAGTCTTGCTGCTGTGGGGTTCCTTTTTCGAAACGCAGGGCAAAGCCTATACTATCCCGCAGAAATGAGCAAAATAATTACTTTCTGTGTAAAGACCGTTAGGGTAAATACAGTAAAATACATCAATTTTTAAAAATACAGTAAATCACTGTATTTAGTGTTTGACCTCACACAAAATTTCCACAATGCAATGGAAATTACAGTTATTTACTGCATAGAGAAATTGCTGTATCATACTGGGTGATATAAAGTAAATAACTGTAAATATTACAGAAATGTCTAACTGTGGAGAATTCCATGCAAGGGGACCCGCAGTATATGTAGATAGAAGTAGCTCATTTTAAGATAATAAAAACATAACGCTTCATTATGTAAGGTCTTTATACACATCTGAAGATATAGTTATATATATTATATTGCATTTCTGTCAATAGATCCTCCAAAAAAGCTACACACAGCACCTTTAAAGTGACTTTCATTTTTTTTTACAGGATGTCATAGGATGTCACCCAAAAATGAAAATTCTATCATCATTTACTTACTCTTGTTTGTTATTTTAAACCTGAAGATATTTTGAAGAATGTTGGTCACCGATTAACTACGAGACCCATTGACTTGCATTGCTTTGTGTCCATACAATAGAAGTTAATAGGTAGAGTTAATCGGTTACCAAAATTCTTCAAAATATCTTCTTCTGTGTTCTGCAGAAGAAAGAAAGTCATCTCTAATTGTTGGTTCTCTGTCCTTATAAGTTAGTTATGACATTGAATACTGCCATGGGTTATTCCCAAAACAAGGGACATGTTACATATATTATATAAACATCACATAAATTCCCAACAAAATATACACTAGAAGAAATACAAATACTTGAACATTTAGCTCTCATTTACTGTAATTCCTTTTCTCTCTTTCATAAAGAGCACTGTACAGCAATAAGATCTAATTTATAAAGCGTTTAGAAAACATTCTGTGAAGCTTTACAACCCTTGAAATTTTGCTTAATTGAAGTGACTGGAAAGCACCTCTGTGAGTGCCATAAAGAATTCATCAAAAATGTCTCAGCGAAAACAGTCTCTCAGGCTAAATGTAATTATATCAGTCCCATTTCTCCTTGTCCCTGGAGAAACACGAAGAGATCAGCCTACATCACCAGGTCAGGTCTCTCTGCCAGTTTCAAAGCCTCGTGCATGCTGGCCGCAGAGAGCTTCCGGTTGATGTTTCGATAACGGCAGCGAATAAGGTTGTGGTAGGTCGTCCTGAGGTCTCTGTTGAAAAATGCATAGATGAAGGGGTTGATAAGAGAGTTGGCGTAGCCCAACCACAACAGCGTCCTCTCCACCCACAAAGGTACGCAGCTGCACTGCACCCCGCAGATGAACGGGCGTGCGGTGGAGAGTAAAAAGAAGGGCAGCCAGCACACGGCAAAAGCCCCCACGACGATCCCAAGAGTGGCCGCTGCCTTCTGCTCCCTTTTGAAAATTGAGATGTTTTTACGATCGTTTTTCAGAAGGCGAGAAAAGCTCACGCATTCCTCCACTTCCCTCTGCAGCTTCAGGGCCGCCGTCACGCAGTTGACGCTGTCCTTGTCGTCATTTTTAGGAAAGCTGGCGAAAGTGTGCTTGGCAGCACTCACCTTTGCCACGCTGTATATCCGGTAGTACATAATGAGCATGACGGACATGGGGATGTAGAAGGCCACGGCTGTGGAGTATATTGTGTAACCCAGGTCCTGGCTGATCAAACACACCTTATCATCATTGACATTCTGAGCCCATCCGAATAGTGGGGGTAGGGTGATGGAAGCGGAGACAAGCCATACAGACAGCACTATTTTGGCCATGCACTTTCCGCTCTGTCTCACAGGATACGTCAGTGGCTTAGTGATGCCCAGGTACCTGTGAAAATGGAGGGGGGATCGGGACAAAGGAAAAAGAAACTGTTCAAGTGCATCAATGTCAAAGAATGCATAAAGGTGTACGATTTCACAGTGACATTTTTTGTAATTTCTTGTACTACAAAACGGAAATAATTGTGTATACTGTATATGTATGCAGGTATATGCAATGTGTATATACAGTATGTACTGTATATGAATGTTATATATTTACAAAATATTACAAAAGGTGCATACAATTTTAAAATATTATATTATATAAATATATATTTATTTATAATAAACAATTAACCTATAACCATAATTAACTATTGTTTATTGTTTATTTACAAACATACAAAGGGTATCAATGCACCCACATATGCCATTACACTTTCATTATTATAAAACTATACAACAAAACATTTTCATAAGGGATATTTATTAATCTTACTTTTTATATCTGAGAAACTTACCTATCTATACTTATTACACAAAGTGTCATTATCGAAGCTGTGCAACACATCACGTCCATGGCGATAAAAACGTTGCAAAAAAGCCTCCCAAAGATCCACTGTCCACCTATGAGGTCAGTGATGCTGACAAGCGGCATCACGACCACCGCCACCGAAAGGTCCGCAACGGCCAGAGAAACGATCAAATAATTGGAAGGTTGCTTCAGTTTCTTGACAAAACACACCGATATGACCACCAGCAAATTTCCGCAAATGGTTAGAAAAGTAAGCAAAGTAAGAGCCCCTCCGATGAGCACTTTCTCAACGTGTCCGTAACTGAAAATCTGCTCTCCGCATCTCGTGTCGTTCTCCAGGAAACTTGCCGTCGGTAAAGTTGAAGTCGTCTCTTGCATCGTACTGAGGAAACTCACGTCCGGATGTCAAACTAGTCATGAGCTCCTGCGCGCGATCCTTCGTCTGCGCTGAGATCATGTTGACTGTTGAGAGCTGTCCTTGGTCCTGAACGGATGTTATTCTCATTATCCATTAGTTAGCCAAGTTAAATAGGCTACATGATATTTATTGGCAGACAAGAGATCTTTTCATCTAGATTTTTGGGGGCTGCTTTATAGGAAAATGTGGAAGCTGCACGAGCTGAGCCACGTAGAAGTTAGGTTAACTCAGTCAGGGTTAACTCTCGTGGCTTCTGGGTTTTTTATTAACGTCTTGCCTGTGCGTAGTGACGTCAGTTTTTGGGGCGGCTGTTTTAACTTCAGTCTTGTTAAACAAATGAATGTGGTATGTTAAATATGGAGGACGAGCAGGCCCGGTTCATGCCAGAAGGGTGGGCTAGCAGGTATCCTGGGTGGGCATATACCCCAACCAGAGAAAAAAATAAGAAACCATTTAAAAAAATGTTTTTCATTTCAATGTTTTGGTAAAATTATCGGTTTTGTTTATTTCTGTGAACGTCTGACAACATTTCATATAAAAATGTTGTTTTTATTTGCCGAAAAACCCCCGGAGAAAACAGGTCAAAACAACAGAAAAGATGATCTGCGTTTTAAAAACTGAAACATCTAAAAAAAGTTCATATTTAGTTTTAAACAACATAAAACTAATGTTTGTACATGTATTAGAAAAAGTAAAAAATATGTTTTATGAAATAACCCTGCTTTTTAAACGAGTTTATTATCATGCTCTCGGTCTTTCATATTGCTGTTGGGTGACTTTCAACATATGACTTCAATACATGCAAGTAATTGTGTGCAATAATTGATTTTATTGATGTTTTAGGCCTCACGTTATATCTGCTGTTGAATATGAGGTCCGTGAGCGCGCAGCGCGCCTAAACTAAACTCGTTTGCAGTGTTTCGCTACCACCTTCAGCATGAATTGGGGTGTTTGAGATGGAGGGAGACAGATTTATTTCTGAAGCGAGAGCTCCAGAAACTAGATTTTTCATTTATTCCTGACGGTCGATTGGTTAAAATCTAGCCTAAATATTGCAAGCAAATAATAGCTGTTTGTTAATGTTTCCGCTCGCGTGACGCGTCTACTTCTCCTTCACAAAATAAGAACTCCGGTTATAATAAATGAATCTGATTTTACTGCACAATTAATTTTACATGCTGTTTATAATAAACTCAAAGCAAGCGTGCAGTGTGCCTAAAATTCCTTTGCACATTATTTTGCTTCCACCAGCATCTCTGTTACAAACTTAAGCCGCTCTGTGAGTGAAGAGTGACGTCGCTTTCAACCAATAGAAAATACTACAATTTTTGCTGTTATTTTATTATTTTCATTGGGTGGGCAAGACAGACGTTTAGGTGGGCTCAGCCCACCCTTGCCCATGCCTGGAGCCGGCCCTGAGGACGAGTCATATGGGTGAAAAATGAACATTTGTTTTTAATACATCGTGTGCATAAATGATCATGTAACAGTTATTAATATATTAACATGTCTTGTGGGTGTGTAAATAAAAATAAAATACTTACATTACATTGTATTAGATTTTATTCTGCTTTGCATCTCTATTACCATAGCATGGTATTATATAGAATTGCACTTTTTTAGAATAACCTTTTCTTAAGGTTAGATATTCAAAAAAGTTACATTTTACAAGATGGGTTAAATTATGAAGATTGTTTTCATGAAGTTTAAGACTAACCTCTACAGAAAAATATAAGCAGGTTCATAGAATGAACTGATTTTCCAAAAATTACAGTTACAAATTATATGATCGGCATAACAATTTAAGAATTTGCTTAAATGACAGCATGCATGTATTTCTTATTTACTTTGTACTTTTGCAGAAGTAGACACTAAAATCACAAGCACAAACACTAAGGCACAGGAACTGTGGGACTGCAGTCATCATCGACTTATCAAGTCAGGATATGATGGCATGTTCTCCCTCTAGAGAGTGATCCGAGCTAACACGCAGAGAAGAGCGCAGAACTGTGTGCAGGAAAGAAATAAAGAGGTGAGGTGATGTATTATTCAAGAGGAGGAGAGTAAACACATTGGTGAGCAGAGGAGAGTGAGGACAGGCAGGAGAAAGAGGAGGACAAGTGACTAGAGAAATAAATGAAATCAGGGACACTGCTTAAACATGCTTCAATGCCTAAGTGGGCATAAGCAAAACTGTATCATGTAATATCATTTGACAGATGGTTTAATTAATATCATACACTACTGTATGATGTTGTGACATTGAAAACACACCCATCCTTCTGTTTTAAAAAAACATTTTGTTGCTTTTAAAATGGAAATATAAATTAATGCATAGCAGTCAAATGTGATTTTAAACACCTTTAAACAATATAGGTCCTGTCGTCTCCAGGTTGTACAAATAGGAAGAAATTTTGAATGTAACTGTAGTTTATTTCGAGGAAACTATGAGTTTAAACACAGTAACCTACAAATAATTAATGGTTATTAACCATTAATTATTTTATACACTTTACCTGATGCAGCAGAGCTAATAACAGCGACAAACTAAATACACTCGTCCACCGAGTGATCAGCAGATCGTATATCAACTCTAAGAAATATTACTCCCCTGGCCTGGAAAAACAATATTCTTACTGTAGTACAGTCCCACTTCAGAAATCTTAACGAAATCAAGCAGTTTAAGGGACGTTGATATGTGATAAATAAACACAGAAACAATTTGAGCGTGGATACACATGCGGTTTATTTATCTACACTACGGGGAACTAAAACCAACTACTAACAAAGACCAAACATTAACAAACAAACATAAAAACGTAAAACAGTAGAAAATGAAAGAAATAGATAAAGCAAAGAAAAAGCAGTATTAAATCAGCTATTCACATCTGCACGAACCATCAAGGACAAATCTCCTTATTTAAAAGGGGCAAAGCTTATACGCAACTGGTTAGCAATAGTTCAGGTACTTGCATTGGCTTCTTTGTTTCTCGGGACACGTGCTGGCGCGCGTATCAAAGGGTCCTGATGCGTTCAGAGCGAGCCGTGAGTCAGTTGGATTTAGCTGACCCAAACTGCTGGAAGAGGCTATCTCTGAGGAGAGACAGGTCTCGAGAGGTTGAAAGAAAATGAACGAGCGAACGCGCACGAGCGCGAACGCACACAAGCGAGCGAACATACACAAAAGAGCAAGCTTTCCTGCGTGTTCAGATGTTTTAACACAGAGGGCGTCACGCCCCTCCAAGGTGGGCGATCCAATGTGATGAGATAGTTTTGGGCGCGAAAACATGTTTCTTTGTCCGGCACACTATCTCATTTGCATTCATGGTCGCCTGGGAGTTTGGAGCAGGAATAGACTTAGAATAGAATAAAATGAGTATGGTATAAAATACATTACTGTGCTATACACCATATTCTAAGACATGAAAAGGGAAACACGTAGATATGAAACATGAAGGGGTTACAATTACATTGACCTGTAGTTTGGACAAGAATGTAAATATACAGAGAATACCACTAAGCACATATGCCTTTAAGGTTATAGGTGAAGGAGAATAACATAGAGACAAGCATACAATGTGGAGATTCATGTGTATACACTTTAAACCAGTCTTTTGTGGCTAAGGAAAGAGACATTCTTTTGGAAGAATTTGAGGCTCTCAGTCCCTGGGGGCCACATGGCTTTTCTCACTTTGGTGAACAGTCCTGTCCTCCCCCAAGAACCTCCTTTGAAGTCTAGGGGAGAGTATCCGAATCTGTCCTGGTCAGTGATGAAGGTGTTGAGAATAGGACATTTGGCCAGACTTGTTGGTGCCTGGTCGTAGTCCTGCTGAGAGGTTACTGTGTTTTACGATCACAGATGGTAAACTTTGATCCGACCATACCCTACAGTAACATTGACACAATATTTCATAATTCTTCATTATGAGGTCCTAGTCATATTTACAGGAGGTCCTTGAGGACAACTGGAGGTATTTAACCCAATCAAGACAAATATATACAAAAATGCACTGATCCCCTTATACAAACACACTTACCCAATTGAATGACAGTATATGAACCAGCACACTGACATGATTCATGATCTGTTTTAATGTTTCGAGAGAAACACTTGAAGAGCCGAGGAAGATTCAATCCCTGCATTAAACCTTATCTCAAGGGTAAGCAGTCTGAGGATTTTGTGAAGATCGTAAAGATGTGCAGTTTATAAAGCAATATTTGTCAAGGATCGTGGTGGTAGAAGAACCCAGATGCAGGCAGGCAATGAAGGGGTTAACAAACAAGACTTTAACACGAAAACAAGAAACAAAACACCCACGAGGGGGTAAACGAAAAGGGTAACAAAATAATAAACGAACAACAGGACCTAGGCTAACTAAACACTAAACTAGACAATACTTGACAAAGGCTAAACTAAACACTTACTAAGACAGGGGATTTACACGGTAAACAGGAACACAGAACACAACGAACATGGAGCACATGGAACGTAATGCAGACGTCAAAACAGGTAAGCACAACAAACGTAATCCAAGAGCACAAGACAAAGAAACATGAGGGCATTAAATAGGGAAGACAAACGAAGGATAACGACACAGGGCAGGTGAGGGTAATCAAACACGGCCGGGAAAGGACAATAATATGTTTCTCTCCACACATAACCAAAGACTTTGTCATGGCTCTGCCTCAGGACCAGGAAATCCAAGACTAGGTGAGGCAGAACCATGACAGAAGCCCCCCCTTTAATGAGCACCTCCAGGTGCTCACCAAGGGGTAGACAGACGAGACAAGGCGGACTGGGTGACAGACAAGACAAGGCAATACAGAGAAAACAAAATCAGGGGCAGACATGACAAGATAACAACAGGATTGGGGTGGGATAATAAAAATAACAAACATGGGAGGGGGGGGTGGGGCAAAACAAGGTTTCAAAGGGGGCAGTCCAAAGGAGCTGGGGGGAATAGTCCTAGTCCCCGGCTGCGCTCGAGGGCACGGAGTCCTGGGGAACTTTGTGGGGGAAGTCCTGGGGGGGACAAGGTTGGGCGCCGGCTGGAAGGCCGGCTGGACAGGGCTTAATGCCGGCTGGAAGGCCGGCTGCTGCACCGGCCGGGACGCCGGCTGGATCACTGGTCGGGACGCCGGCTGGATCACCGGCCAGGACGTCGGCTGCACCGGACTGGACGCCAGCTGGATCACCGGCTGGGTAGGACTGGATGCCGGACTGGATACCGGCTGGGCAGGACTGGATCCCGGCTGCACCAGACTTGGCGCCGGCTGCTCCGGACTGGACACCGGCTGCACCGGACTGGATCCCAGCTGCACCAGACTGGATCCCGGCTGCACCGGACTGGACGCCGGCTGCACCGGCTGGGACACCGACTGGGCGGCGCTCACTGGCGGCTGGGCAGGGTTCAGTATCCCCCTCCTCACCTTCTTTTTCTTGTCCCGGCCCACAGGACGTGTGGCCGGCTGGAAAGAAGCGATGGGGAGCCCAGTTAGCTCCGTACCGGAGGAGTCGGATGGGGAGTCCCACGACTCCCTTCGTCTGCGCCGGCCACGGATGCTGATGGGCGGAGCTGCCGAGGGAGAGGCGGATGGTGTGGCCATGCCGATGACCCCGATCTCCATGACGCGACCCTCCGGGATCGCGGGCAGGGAAGATGGGTAGCAGGGCTGGGCTGAGACCCTGGACTCCGGGCGGTTCATGGCTTATTTCACCGTGCACTTGAAGTCCAGTGGTCTCAGCATCCTCATCTCCGCCCGCGACAGAGGGTCCCTGAGGCCACCGTTAAACAGGACCGCAAGTTCCGCCTCCCCAAAAACCACCTGCTCAGTAAAAAGTGCCTCCTCTGCAGCCTTTAGGAAGCGGTCGACGTAATCCATGATATTGTAATTTCCCTGACGGTGGCTGCAGAGGAGGTGAGTCTGGCGGGATCGTTGGGCATTCATGCTACCTGCTGGGTTCTGAACTGGCTCTTGGATTCTGTCAAGGATCGTGGTGGAAGAAGAACCCAGATGCAGGCAGGCAATGAAGGGGTTTTAACAAACAAGACTTTATTTAACACAAAAACAAGAAACAAAACACCCACGAGGGGGTAAACGAAAAGGTAACAAAATAATAAACGAACAACAGGACCTAGGCTATCTAAACACTAAACTAGACAATACTTGACAAAGGCTAAACTAAACACTTACTAAGACAGGGGATTTACACGGCAAACAGGAACACAGGACACAGCGAACATGGAGCACATGGAACGTAGTGTTGTCACGATACCAAATTTCGGTACCAGTCGTACTAAATGTGACGATACTTGCATTTCCCGCTATCATTTTGAGCGCTGTTGAGCAAATTATGAAAGACCTCTGATTGGCTATTGTGTTTCTAAGGTCATCGGATATGTCTTTGAATGGCTCCTTACCGAGCGTTTGCGCAACCAAACCCGGAAGCGCGTGAAATGATCATTGCCTTGCACTCTCTACCGAGCGCTTACACAGATACACACGGAAGCGTTTGATTTTTACTTTGATAGACTTTCAAACGCTTCCGTGTGTATCTGTGTAAGCGCTCGGTAGAGAGTACAATGCAATGATCATTTCACGCACTTCCGCATTTGGTTGCGCAAGCGCTCGGTAAGGAGCCATTAGAAGACATATCCGATGACCCCGATGGCCAGCTAAAAAATGGAGAATAATAAACCTCCACTCGCAGTCGGGAAGAGGAAGCTTCTACTTTTTTGAGGGGTAATTTTCTCTCTCTATATATTTTTCCACTATATTTATCAACTCCATGTCGGGGCTTTTGTATTCCTTGCATAAACTATTATTAGGCCTGGTTTTGGGGTGCTAGAGGTCTCGATGAAGATGAGTGACAGCTTTTTAGTAATTTTAAAGGGAGTGCTTGTTGTGCGGTTTCTGTGCTATATATAATCCATTCAGAATTGTATAAAACTTGCTTTTCATGCTGCTAA
>NC_079909.1:118189-145286 GCF_024868665.1 Triplophysa rosa | reverse complement strand
ATTAACTTTATTATTTAACCTTTTAAAATGAAATAATCTTTAAATAAAATAATGTAAGCTGTTATTGTTAAACTTTATTTATTTATATTAAATACTGTATATACTTTGAATTAGGTTTATTAAAACATCTCCAATAATCACTGGATAAATATACACCCCTTACAATTTCCAACAGTTAAAGGATGTTAATAGTGAAGTATTTTAACTCCAGAGCAATTGCATATCATTAATCTTGTTCAATTATTAGGCAATATTTGATGCATTGAGTCAAAGATAGTTGTGGCCTAATGCTTAGAGAGCCAGATTTAAAACTTAAAGGTTGCAAGTTCGATTCCCAGGCTGGCAGGTTTCCAAGGCTTTATTAGGTGACCCCCAATGGGATCACCATGGCATATTGTTCACATATTTAAATTCTTATTATAATTTTAAATCCATTTACATAAAAAAACGTAGACTTAAGGTTTTTCATACTGACTGTATTCTTTAAAAATGTCTTTCTGATCCTCAGCCTCCTCCTACAGTTTAGTATTGAACGGCCTTTCTCCAAATTACAATTAGCCTTTCAGGATAGGCCGTTTCCACCTCTTTTAACATTTGGAAAGCCATGGCCTTTTAGCAAACAAAGTCAAAAGAAACAAACAAAAAAACAAAATGTATGTGTATTTGAAAGGGATATATATAGGCTACATGACATATTGGACATGTGACGGCCTACCATCTTACACCTCTACCTCTGTCACAGCAGACCTTCATCCTCTGCTGTAAATTAATTATCATACATAGTGTAGTGTACTGAAAATCATTACACAAATATTTCCAAAATTATGACCAATGTAGTAGTTTCTAGAATTAAAAGTCTCCATTAATATGACTACATCAGCAACTGTTGCAAATAAAGCTGACACAATGCAAAGTCAGTTTTCAGAAAACCAAATAAAGGTACATAAAGGTATAATACAGAGAAGGAACAAAAAAGAGGTTTAGTACTGCCTTCAAAATTAGCAATGTGATCAAATACATATACACAACACAATTTTGGAAAAATACCATGGTAGACACGTTAAAATAACAGTTACAAACATCTAAACAAATCTACACTTTATGTAACAAAGATAGCCACGATGAGTATATATTTGAAATATTATAGTATAAAAATAATGCATATATTTAAAATATTTATATATTTAATTAAATAATTAATTTATAGCGTTTATAGTTTTATAAACACATAACTTAAATAACTTAATTTTATGATTTTTAATCCAGCACTTTACCCAGCAAGCAATTCGCGTCTAAAAAAGACGTACAATAGGCATGCCAAACACACAGCCCTGACGTCTAGTCTAAAACGAGGCAAAATTTGGGCTGTCAGTGAAAATCTAATAGACGTCTAACCATAACTTTAGAATAGGCTAGTCATCAATTAGACAGCATATAACGATAACGTCATCAAATAGAAAAAAAAACAATGGCTACAAAAATATTTTTATTCATCAAAACAACTTAAAACTTTTATTAAGAACATTTAATAACTCTGAAAAATAAAAACATGGAAGGAAGAAAATAAAATGTTATTTATACAATATAGTTACAATAAATATTATCGATTATGATAATGATAAAAATATGGAAAATTGTCCAAAAGCAACTTAAGATATAACATATTAAAAATGACAAAATAAAAATGTAAATAACTTAACCCTATTCTAAAATAATAAATCTAATACAAATCAATAGCGAAATTAAAAGGTTAACCCTTTTGTTGGTTTAGTTATTTTAACGAACAAACAACCAACAATGAACTTTAAGGAAAATATGAATGGTTGGTTTTATTTCTTCATCCCCTCTCATCTTCTCCCTGGTGCTTGCTGGGAAGTTGATTATCAGATCATCTGCCAAATAAGAAAATAAAAACATGCATGAGAAAAGTATTTTTTACTTTAATATCAGTAATTAAAACTGGAGTCATTGTCTTTAGCTTGGAGGCACACTAGGGATGTGCAACATAACTTTTTTTCAAGTTTTTAATAATCGTATTATATTGTCTTTATACAATGCCATACATTTCTTTGTTTTATGCAAAGCATGCTAGATCATCTTCTTATTAAAACTTACCTTACCAAAAACAAAGCTCATTTTTCTATATCATAATGATCTAAAGAATAAAATATATTAATGGCTTTCATATAAAATTCTAATAGGTTGCACATGTTGGATTCTGATAATTAGAGTTTATGGCCACACGGAAACACTGGCATGTAAGTTCACGTTTAAGCTAACCACAACATGACTCCACACTGTTAAGCCGCTAAAATGATAGTGTTCCTACACACGATAACAAATATTGTAGATAAAAATAATGAACACAAAAGAAAACGAAAACACACATACTTACAAGACAAGAGCAGGAATGTCCTATCACGCTTGCTGTTTGTCCGATTCTTCTCTTCTTTTCTGCTAATTGGCGGTATTACAAACCATATTTATGAGTGCATACCGCCCACCTACTGTACAGAGTGACGTAACATCAGGGTTTTTTTCTTCATTAAAAAATATATTCTTTCTTTCATTTCTTCCTTCACTTTTCCTTCTTTTCTTTTCTTTCCTTCTTCCTCTTTATTTCCTTTCCTTTTTAAATTATACCCTACCTATATTTTCTGATGTAATCCTGTATTTCTTAGAAAACGAAATAGAGCCTTACAACAGTCCCTCATTCCTTCCTAAAATCCCTTCCAAATTCTATCCTTGTTTTAATTCATACATCTTGTCACGTAAAACGATCCTCTCTGCATTATATTTATTGCACCACAAAATGACATGCTCTACATTTTCTGCTACATTACAACCGTCATTTTTATCAGAATCGCATTTTGTCATTAAATACAAAGTTGACTTTAATCCTGTATGTCCAAGTCTTAACCTTGCAAGAACCACGTCCTCTTTTCTACACTTCCCTTTGTGTTTTCACCGTGATTGACTCTTGTATGTTATATTAGTGTCTTCCTTTGTTATCTGTGTCCCACTTCTTCTGCCACAAATCCCTCACTGCCTATTTATTCATGATTTGGCCTCGCCTTTTCCAAATGTAACTTTCATGATTTCATTCTCATTTAATTTCAACGCTCTCTTTGCAATCTCATCTGCCTTCTCATTGCCCAATGTTCAATATTTCCAGCAATAAATCCTCTCTAGAACTCTTTGGAGTTCAAGCTACTAAGAGCTGCAGCAGAGTCTGAACAAATTACAACTTTTTCAGGCCTTACCTCTTCTATCCATTGTAATCCTAGTATTATGGCAACAATTTCAGCTGTAAATACAGATACTGCATCATTAATTGTTTTGCTTATTTCAACATTTACCTCTGGTATATATACTCCTGCTCCTACATGCTCACTCCCTGGGTTTTTAGATCCGTAAGTAAATATTGTCATGTAATTATAATAATTGATTTTCACATAATTTTGAAACAAATATCCAATATTATCCTCATGCCTTTCAGCCCATACTCTCTTCTGTTCTATAAAATGAAAGTTTACCTTCGGCACTGGGAATATCCATGGAGGAACATTACCCCATACAGTGTTTGGTCCATACTCTACCCTGTTTAGTCCATATTCCTCAGCTACAGTTTGAATATTCCAACCAAATCCTTTACATTTTATTTGTTGTGCATACTCCCAACAATCATTTAGCACCTTTATAGCAGGCTGTTCCTCTCCTGGTCCTTTTAACTTTACCCAATATGCCAATGATAATTTTGACCGTCTTAGATATAATGGTCACTGGTTAGATTCCACCAGCAACGCATTGATAGGTGTTGTTTTAACTGCACCAGTACTGATTCTTAAAGCTCTGAACTGAATTTGATCAAGTTTTTCCAAAATACTTTTGGCTGCTGCTCCATATACCATACACCCATAATCTAGACACGACCGTATTAAGGCCCTATAGAAATCCATTAGTGATCATTTGTCTGCTCCCCATTCATACCCAGTAATTGCCCTCATTAGGTTTATTACCTTTTTACATGTTTGTTTCAATCTGATTAATATGATTCCTCCATTGTATCAAAGTCATTGTTGAAGGTTAAGTTACGTGTTAATATAACTTTTTTATCGTGCTCTTCCTTGACTTGAAATGTTTGGTCATATTAGACCAAGTCAATGGTTAGTATTTTCAATGATATAAACGAGACGAAAAATATGAACAGTCACAGTTGATGTGATGCTATATGTCTCAACACATTCAGTTCTTGAACTTTTTGCTTTGGGAACTCATTCCAAGTCTTCTATTTCTTTTGTTAGCTTGGTCTAATCTGTATTGAGAGCTACGTGAATCTCTCTGAATGCCAGAGGACTAAGGAATCATTTAAAATGAAATCTTTTTTTATTTGCCCAAACAATGCAAAAACGGCATTGTTTACAAGAGACTCGTAGTATTTCTGAGGAAGGAGCTTTTGGACAATCCCAGGGGGAAATGACATTTTCTGTCACAGCTACTTCAACGTTCCCGGTGTATCCTATGCTCAAACATGTAATTTGCTTGTTAAAGCTGCAGTTTAGCAATCCTTGATGCATTTTATGCCTACAAGGTGACAGATCATTTTAGGTTCTTTTTACAAAATTGACATGCCTCTCCAGAACCGTTAGAGATACCTTAATGTCCTTTTAGATTCTTGTACTTGACCAACTTGTCTTTTAGGAACTATATTTTAAAGCCCTATAAGGATCGACATGGTTTTGTGTTCATACAATGGAAGTCAATGGAGTTCAGTGTTGTTTGATGATCAATGTTCTTCAACATATCTTCTCGTGTTCTGAAGAAGAAAGAAACTCATAGAAAAATTCTGATTTTTGTGTCCGTCTGCTGTCATCTGAGTGTATTTGTGTTGTGTTGTAGACATCATCATGAGTTCTAACGGTGAGCCGGTGAGCTCTAAAGACATGTGTGTCAATCAGATTCAGGATCTGATCGGGAATGAACTCAGTCAGGCCGTGGGAACGTTATTTTCTGGTTGCAAAAAAATAAAACCTGAAAAGAACGTTCTTAGAACGTTATTTTTTGGCTCCCAAAAAAAGAACCAAAAGGGAACCAAAAAGTAACGTTAGGGGAACGTTCTGTGTTTGCTGGGGGTATATGCCCACCCAGGATACCTGCTAGCCCACCCTTCTGCAGCTGGCAGGAACCGGGCCTGGCTCAACCTCTCAACCTCCTGGATCGACCAGAACCACATTTTCAAATGCAAACGGAGGCCATTTTACATAAATATGACCTACTATTTATTTTTTATAATATTTCATTTATTTTTGCAGTCTGCTGTGACATAGGCTACAGTCAATGAAGAATATCAGACAGTATGCTAGCACAAAGATGGCTAACTCCCATCCGCCTAGTGGCAGATTGATGTGTTTTCTTGTAATTTTATTAGCAATTGCAACTTTATTAGCCTATTTGATGTAATTTGAAATAAGATTTTCAGACGAACTTGTGATAATAATTTTAACAAAGGTGCTTCTCAAATTTGTTTCTTTGTGCATCTATCTATCTACCTACCTCATATATTTCTATCATCGTGCACTCAAATGTCACTCTGTTACTGTAGACCTCTGAGAAAATGTTGAGTTGTGCAAACTACAGTTCAAATTAAGTAAACCTAACATACATTTCCACTGCAATGAACTTAATATCATCAGTACAAATGCTGTGAGGAATACCCATAAGCCCTTGCGCCTGAAAAGTTTGATTATTCGTGCTTTTTTAAATAATAAATACTTTTGGGGCATTTATATACATGTAGATGTTAATATGTTCAACAAAATGTAAGACGTATTTAGTATTATTGATGTTGTTTTGTAGTGAATAATCATTTTCTGTGAAGTTACCATTCAGGTGATTCGTGTTTGCTTTGGTAAGCATAGACCCTGTTCAACCCATCGTATTTCTTACCACAATAAGGAAGACACACATCAGAAATGCAGTATGTTGTGTGCTTCTGTGGAGAATCTTTCAACGACTGACATCAAATCAATCATCATCTATTTCAAAGCTGTTTGTTATAATAATACACTTCACTATGCTATATGAACATTAAGGTAAATGAATGAAATATTTAAGTACAGCCTACATGAGCACTGTAAGTTGATTGAACTCGTGCTGCATCATTTTTTAAGTAAAGAAGGTCGAGCGAACTGATATATTTGTGTAAACGCAACAAAGATTCTCTTGTTATTTGACTTAAAATCTGCTTAAGTTGAATTTACTTAAAAACCATGATGCAAAATGGTGCAAGTCCTTTGGAAAAAGTTGTAGTTAAATTCCCCTGTTAAGTCATCCGCCATTGGCCTGTGGATTTATTGTTTTTAACAAGTAATACACCTCATATAACCATATTATACAGTTAAACAAAATTCAATATTAATTTCTTATTCACACATATTAGAAAAAAAAAGATTTATGTCACTTCTCCAAATTATTTAAAAGCTTAGACTATTTATTGACACCATTTTCTATGATGGTGGCATGGATCAGGACAAAATCCAGGCTCCCTTCCTTTTCACCTTTGAGAGAATGCAGGACATGGAGTTTTTCATGCAGGATGTATATGATAAAATAAATATTTGTGTGTCTTGCCTGCACAATCCTGACCTTTAAAAAGCTAACTGGTGGTGTAGATCTGGGTTAATTCTGTAAATGGTTTTGTATTGTCATGGAGTTTTAGGTGTATTAAAATGTCTTGTTTTTGAACAATTAAAGTTTCGTGGGGAAAAAGGTCACTTTATCCATGTGATTGTCTTAATCAAAAGGTAATGAGTCCATCCAAGATTATATTCCTTATACATTATATTCACAACTATACTGTTGTACATGCATTCATTTTTATTTGGCAGCGGCTATTTGCACTAAGTGAAAATAGTGACAGATGATATTTACACTAAGTTTAAATAGCTGTAGGTTCTCTTTACACTAAGTGAATATGGAAGCATTTCTTAGCGATATGCTATTTACACTAACCAAAAATAGCTGTAGTTTCTTTTGATTAACTGTAAATAGGCGTTAGATGCTATATTGATACTTATAAATAGTGGCAGATACTATTTGCACCTCAGTATTGTTGTGCATTAAACATTATGAAATAATAACCGTGTAAATCATTATATTTATCCAAATAATTAAAAGGATGGTAACTTATTGAGATAATAAAGCCCAATACCCAACGTACCCTTAACCTAAACTTTTTGAATAAAAGGTCATTTTAAGTTTAAATTGATTTTATTGAAAACAAATGCCTTCCTGATCTGATATGTAATGGAATTAGGTAAAAGAGCATTTTTGGCTAAAGGTGAATAAGAACCCCCTATCTCCAGCGTCAATCCTCTACACACCATACCTTACGCCACTGTGACCGCTGTTTGAACAACGTCGACAACAAGGTTACCTATTTGTACTCAAATTGACACCCCGTTTTTATTTTTTGAAGTGGAGTCTACATTTAAAAGGAATAAACGAGTTGAGACAAGCTAATAGGTGATCATTTTATTTATTTTTTATCACACCTGTAAGGGCAAAGCAAAAACCATATCAGCGTTTTTTTACATTAATGAATTATATATGTTATATGATTCACAAATAGCGTTAATATGGTGGGGGGACGAAAGCAGGGGTGCAGATAGTGTAAGTCATACTGTTTATCATAGAAACAATGTCATGAAAACATGACAAAAGTTAAAGAGAGGAAATTAAANATTCTATAGAAACCTTTATAGCAGCCGATTCTGTTGTGATCGTACTACATCTTTTATGGATTCATTAGGCGATGTTAAGAATATTAGTGCCTCTGATAAAGATTTCTGTGATCGTCCCATTTCATTAGTTGAGGTTTTGGATTCTATTAAATGTTTAAAGGTGAATAAATCGCCAGGTGTAGATGGCATTACTTCAGAATTTTATCATAGTTTTGCAAAAGATC
Organism: Triplophysa rosa; assembly: GCF_024868665.1. Lineage (NCBI taxonomy): Eukaryota > Metazoa > Chordata > Actinopteri > Cypriniformes > Nemacheilidae > Triplophysa > Triplophysa rosa. Next base: position 137,320 of record NC_079909.1, on the reverse strand, counting down.
TGGCCCCGTTTTTGTAAGAAGTCATCTGTGAAAGTATTAGTTTAGTCTTTCTTCCCTCTACACTAACATAAAGTTTAATAACTCTTATCCCAAAGCTAAAAAAGGTTTATTACTCATGGATAATTGGCGTCCGAACAGTCTTTTAAATTGTGATTATATAATTATTGCCACCGTCTTTGCAAAAGTTTTAAAATTAGAGGATATAATTGATGAAACTCAATCAGGCTTCCTAAAAAATAGACACATTTCAAGTAACATTCGCTTGGTCCATGATTTATTACACTATTCAGAGTTAGCAACGGATGACACTTTTTTTTGGACTTTCACAAGGCATTTGATTCTGTTGAACATGGCTTTATATTGAAAACTTTAGAGAAATTTGGTTTTGGGGATATGTTTACTAAAGCAATCAATACTCTGTATGCTCATGGTACTTCTTCCATAAAACTTAAGCATGGTACTTCTCCTAGGTTTGAATTGCAGCGGGGTATACGTCAGGGATGCCCTATACTGTACTTATTTATATTAGCTACTCAATTATTAGCCAGTCACATAAAGAATAGTACCTTGCAAGGTATTAGTATCATGGGTAAAGAAATCATGCTCAGTCAACTGCCTGATGATACAACACTTTTCCTTAAAAAATCAGTCCAGATTCTCTTAGCTCTTATCATTATTAAGACCTTCTCTAGTGCTTCAGGGCTTTACCTCAATGCGCTTAAGTGTGAATTAATGCCAGTTAAGCAACTTTGTATCTCCACTATCTGTAATATCCAAGTCAAAGACACTATAACTTGGAATAGTAATCTCCAAAAACCCTAAATTGCTTTGTGATCTAAATTTTTTGCCTATTACAGAGAAAACAAAGTGTACATTTAATCAGTGGCTTAAAGAGACCTATCTTTGAAAAGAAGAATTCTTCTCTCTTAAGCAGAAGGCATTTCTCGTCTGACATATGCGGCTATTTCTTTAGACCTTGATAAAACGATCTGTAAAAACATTGATCAGCTACTGTGTCATTTTGTTTGGAAAATAAAACGCATTATGTTAAAAAATCTGTTTTATCCAACAGTTGCAGTGACGGGGGCTCAAGTTTTGTGGATTTTGCAACGCTAAATAACACTTTCAAAATTAACTGGTTAAGAAATTATTTTTAAATCCATCTAGTATTTGGACAATTATACCGGAACATGTTTTCTCACAGTTGGGAGGTCTGAAGTTTCTATTGTAACTTCAATATTGAGACGATCCCTATTTCTCTTTCCAATTTTCACAAACAAGCGTTATTAACTTGGTCTTTGATCTTCAAACATAATTTTTCTCCTACCAGTTACTTTATTTGGAATAATAAGAGTATATGTTACAAACATAAGTCTATATTCTTCGAAAATTGGTTCATGAATGGAATCATTCGGGTTAGTCAGTTATTTAATCATGGTTGATGGTTATTACTTAGCCTACTTATCGAGAATTTCTCTCCCAGTACAATATTCCTGTTTCTCCAAAACAATTTCTGTAGTTTTGGGTGCTATTCCGAACGGTGTCACTGTGTTATTTAAGGGTAATAATCGAGTTTTAAATTCTGAAATATATCTTCCAGACCCGCCGGACACTTTTGTAGGTGGCATATGTTTTAATTCCAGACTAAAAAGTTATAGAAATATTCGTTCACTTTTTCTCAAAAAGGATCTTTCCATTCCTCATGCTGTGGGTAAATGGATCAGTTTAGTGGATAATATTGTGTGGAAATAAGTTTGGATTCTTCCTAACAAGTACTTGCTGGTAAATAAGGTTAAAGAGATTTCTTTTAAGCTTCTTCATCAATATTATCCTGTTAAATCATTTATTGTGTCAAGATTTAAATATAGATTTGAATTGTATTTCTGTAAGTTACTGTTCTGCATCTTTTTTGGTATTGTGATCATACCAGAAAACTTTGGAAAGACATTTGCCAGTTTATAGTAGAATTTATTCACACTGACTTTGAGCTTTATTTCAAAGATGTTATGTTTGGTTCTTTCCATTTTGAGAAGCAAGACAATAATGTACATTTTCTCTGTAACTTAATTATTTTGCTTGCAAAATATTTTATACACAAATGTAAGACAATGGGAGTCACCCCACGTTTTTTACATTTTCAAGAAGATATAAAGAACTATATCAAATCCTTATTTTCCTCCTGTAACAAAAAGGTTATCAAAACCTTAGATATATGCTCTTCTTTTGGTGTTTTTATTTAAATTATTTTCTTTTACTAATGTTTGTTAGTTTAAGGTATTTATGCACTTTTTTTTCTCTGATTGTCTGTAGGATTTGTTTATCCTTCAACCCCCTGGCTTGGTCCTTTTTCTATCTTTGTATGCTCTAAGCATTTAATAAAAAATAAAGATGAAAAAGAGGGGGAGAGGAGTTTAATGTTTTTGAATAATGATTACAAATTCATTTAAAATAATCCAACCCAGTCTCACGGCAGTTTGTGATATAGTCACAAAATTGAATCGTGTAAATTTAATATTGATTCGTGTTGGTGGACACGAATTTCTGCAGCTGGACTCGACGGTGATCCTTACGACTTTCTTTGACTTACAAAGGAATCAGGTGTTCCTGGACACTGAAATGTTGGACGGAATTGCTTTTCCTGGCAGTCATTTTGTAAGCAGTCATTTTGCTGAGTGTTTTGCCACCCAGGGGGGCGTGCCCGGTGCTCCGGCGTGCTCACGTGGTAAAGTGACGACACGTCCATACAAATTTGATTTTTCTTCCTTTTCTCCATTTTTTTAGTGTCACAGATACAATACAACACTCCTACATCGCATTGCCAGATATAAAGAAAGAAAAGAAAGAGAAACAACAATACAGAAAAATAAAAACGTCACTAAATAAAGTTAAGTGCTTTTAAACTAATACATGTTTTCAGAGCTTTTTTGTCATCCATTTGTTCCAATGTCATGACATTTATTTTAAAATCATTGATAAAATGTGAAATGTCTGGTTTACATAAGGCCCACTTCGTTTTATGTATATGATATTTACCTAATATAATAAATAACTGTATCATGTATTGTTCATTACTTTGTTAATCATAATTTTCAAAATAACAAAATACATCAAACACACTAATTTCCACCATACTTCCCAATTTTCTATTTATATAATTTTCCATGTCTTTCCAAAATAATCTTGCATAGATAGCCTACAACGGTAAAACAGATGTAAAATAGTTTATTTTTCCATCTCACAAAATTCACAGATATATGAAATGTCAAGTTTAAACCTTTCTAAAACATGCTTAACAGGATCAATTCAACGCAAAATTTTATAAAATACCTCCTTAATTTTATTACCGACACAAAACTTATTCTGTATTTTCCATGCTTTCTTATATCACCAAATAAAGAAGACCAAAAAAATCTTGCTGCAGGAAAGGAAACTGAACAGAAGGCATTTCTTATACAATTATTACTGCATTTTTGTTTTAGAACATTAACATTATCAATGTAAATACGTTTACAAAAATCCTCCATATCGATTTCCCTTGAACTAGAATTTCTTAAAAGAAACACCACAGTCTTCAGAATTGCATCAAGAACAATTGCAAAGTCTCTTGGCTTAACGGGTCATTTAAAATGTTCAAGAAATGGTAGATATGACAACAAGTACATTGGAATTCATCAACTGTTTCACAAAAAAATCCTTCATTGAACCAAGTGCACTCAAAAAATATTTAGGCCTAATAGTTAACATTTATGTATTTTGATTGCATATAGAATTTCCATCCATTTGGATTACATATTTTGGACCTAAACAGGGTAATAAACTTAATGTGATATTTATTTGTATGTCATATATAAATGAAAAACAGGTCAAATGAGATTCATGTAATTGTATCAATAAATCTGATTTGATTCAAATTCATAAGAAACAGGATAAGGTATATTTACATTAAAGCTATTTAATTAAAATGCATCACATTTAAGTAATGTTATAGTGTATTTTAAAATGAATTTATACATTTATATTTATTTACTCCTTCCCAATCACAATATTCTACATCAAAATCCAACTACAACACACAAAAAAGAACATCCAGACCACATAATTTCACATTTGATCAATTTATTAATATTTTAAGACATTTAACTATTTTATAACAAAGTTTAAAGGTTAGCAAAAAGGGAATAACAAGAAAAAAATACTTTGAAGAAGGAAATATCATTGTATATAAAATATAAAGCATCGCAATTTTCAGTGTTTGGACTTTTGGTGACAGCTTGGTTTTATCCATCAGGAGTTTCTAAAATTCTTCAAACGTGTACTTGATTGTTAAGATGAAGGGCATAAATGAGTCCAAAAAGCATCCCACATCCAAGGGTAACACTCAGCAGGTGTCGCAGAACTTACACACATTCAAGTACCATACCAACATCTGTAGGTTCGTCTCCAGGATCAACACCTTCTGCCCAAATGACGTAGATTCTTCTTGTTGTTGTCTGTACAGTACAATCCCAGATTTAGCCTCTTCACTTTCATAGTCCTGGAGGATAAACAAAGAAGAATGAGTTTTGTCCCAATGCCAGTCACAGAGTTGTTCAGAGATTTTTAAAGCATGTTGTTTTGCAAACTCTGACATTTTATATATGAAGATTCGTTTAAATGTATATTTGTAAAATGATGGGAACAATTTTAGAACAGGTTTGCACAGGTTTCATAAAATGTACTCGACTCACCATGAATGCACTTTTCGTAGACCTGCAAGCCAGCAAACCAACCTAAATGTATTGCGATTCTTCCCAGTGCCATTTTTGGTTTCTGAACAAATTAAAAATGCAAGCACTGAAAATGATGATGCTCGAGTGATATGCTAGAAAACAAAGCTATTAAATTGCTGCAAATTTAAATAAACAAATTTTCAGTGTTTTCAAAGTTCTTCCCATTTTATTTATTTGACTGGAAGATTTTTTGTATTCGAATTACTCGAGTTACAAGAGGAATGTTTCAGCCGTACTGCACACTACACAAAAACGGGCATAAGCTGTGATGCCAATGAGAACTTTAAGAATTAAGAATCAATGTACATTTATCCTTAAGACATTTATAACATAAGGAGTAGGTTGACATACACTTACCACATATTCTTTGACGAGTGTCTCAGGTATTTGTTGAGATAGACACATAGGCACGTCAGGCTCAATCAAGCTTAACAATTTCTGGAAAAAAAACGTGAAATTAGTCAGCAATTTACAACTTAAGCAAGGCATTTTAAAGGGTGTTGTTAATTGTCATGATTTACTCACCCTCATGTCACTCCAAATCCATAATCATTTCTCTCCACTGACAGTCCATGCAGATACCACTTTAAACCTTAAAAGTTGAGGAGACAATATTTTTCTACAAAATTCCCAAGTTTTGAGATGAACAAACCATGCTCTTATATAGTACAACGTTTTTTTCCCTCCATATTGTGGAAGTCATTGTGGTCCCAAAACTGTTACTGTCATACTTCAGAATATATTTTAGTGGGTTACGTTACTTCTTGACCCACCCATTAATACTGGTCAATGAGAAAAAGGTTTAGTTTATGAGCACCACGTAAACTGTCAAGGATTGGTAGGAAGAAGAACCCAATTGCAGGCAGGCAATATATATATTCCGGCTGGAAGGCCGGCTGCTGTACCTGCTGGATCACTGGACTGGACTCCGGCTGCACCGGACTGAACGCCGGCTGGACCACCGGACTCGACGCCGGCTGCACCGGACTGGACGCCAGCTGGATCACCGGACTGGACGCCGGCTGGATCACCGGACTGGACGCCGGCTGGATCACCGGACTGGACGCCGGCTGGATCACCGGACTGGACGCCGGCTGGATCACCGGACTGGACGCCGGACTGGACGCCGACTGGATGCCGACTGTATTACCGGACTGGACACCGGGCTGGACACCGGCTGCTGCACCGGCTGAGATGCCGGCTGCTGCTCCGGCAGGGAGGGAAGTCCGTGCTGCCCGCCGCTGCCTCTTTCTCTTCAGCCGAGCCACCGGCCTGGAGGTCGGCTGAAGGAAAGAGGCAAAGGGTGCGGCTGGCTCCGGCTGGGACTCCTCAGACGTGGAGCCCCAGGACTCACGTCTCCCCCGCTTCCCGCCGAGGCTCGCTGGCGGCGGAGAGGACGGTGTGGCGACGCCCACAAACCTGATCCGCAAGGGACCGTCCTCGGGGATAGCCGCCAGCCCCATGAGAGGCTCCGCCATGGACATTCCCCTGGGCTCCTCACGATTCATCGCGAGTTCGACCTGGTCCGCGAAGTCCAGGTGTCTCAACCGGCGCATCTCAGCTGGCTCGAAGGGTTCATCGAGGCAGCTGTTGAATATTACTTTCAACTCTGCCTCGGTGAACCCAGAGTAGCGCGTGGTGGACAGGAAGTCCATGGCGAAGTCTTTCACGGGGTCCCCCTCTGGCGGAAGCCGAACAGGACGTGAGCCTGGCGGCTCCTGTACGCCTCGTCCGACTCCATGCCGCCCGCTGGGTTCTATGTATGGCTCGTGGATTCTGTCAGGGATTGGTAGGAAGAAGAACCCAATTGCAGGCAGGCAATGACGGGGTTAACAAACAAGACTTCATTACTAACAAAAACAGAAACAAAACACCCACGAGGAGGTAAACGAAAAGGTAACAAAATAATAAACGACTCAACAGGACCTAGGCTAACTAACACTAAACTAGACAATACTTGACAAAGGGCTAAACTAAACACTTACTAAGACAGGGGATTCACAGCAAAACACCGGAACACAGGACACAGCGAACATGGAGCGTAAGGTAGACATCAAACCGGTATGCACAACAAACGAAGACCAAACGTACACAGTACAATCCACGAGCAAAGAGACAATGAAACAAGAGGGCATTAAATAGGTAAGACAAATGAAGGATAACGAGCGAGGGCAGGTGTGAAACATAAGACACGGCAGGGAGACAATACAGGAAACGAGAGGGGCGTTTCTCACCACACATAACCACAGACTTTGTCATGGCTCTGCTACAGGACCAAGAAAAACATGACTAAATGAAGCAGAGCCATGACAGTAAACGATAGCTACCTAGTGGCCTAGACAAAAAATTCATAACTATGTATTGAAATCAGTGTAATACATTATAGACATCACTAATAACACATTTACATATGCTAAAAACAGACACATTTAATCAAATCTAACTTGCCTTCCAATCAGGTCACGATCCAAGCCACTCCAATGCAAGATGGCGAAAAGATCTCTTCTGGTTCCATATTTACTCCTTTCACTCCCTACCTTATCTTGGATACTAAAAAGGTGTCTTCCTTTTAACTCCTTATTCCATTTCTCTTGCCATATGCTTAAAACAGCTCTCTTTATTATACACTTTGCTTCAGCTTTGCTTAACGGTATCTTAATATCAACTTCATTCTTCTTCAATCCCTCCCTTGCCATTTTATCCACCGACTCGTTCCCTTCCACTCCTACATGAGCTGGTACCCATATAAATGTAACACATGTATCTAGCGGATTCATTCTGTGTAGGATCTGTAATATGTCGCATAGGATGTCTTGTCTAGCATCTGATTTACCACTATTTAAACTGCACAATGCTGAAAAAGAATCCGAGCATATGACTACATGTTTGATATTTGATTCTTCCACCCACATTATTTCCATTAATATTGCCACTAGTTCTGTTGTAAATACTGAAACATCATTAGAAAGCCTTTTAACAATGTTATGACCCATATAAGGTGTGTATATGTAGCCGATGCTGTATTTCCTGATTCTATATTTTTGGACCCATCTGTATATATCTGGACACTATCATTATACTTCTGGGTCAAATAATTGTTCTCTGCTACTCCTAAACACCTGTTCTTATCATTCTTTATGCAGTTCACTTGGAGATCCACACCAGGCATTCTGTACAACCAAGGGGATATTATTGACGTGACTTCCGTATTTCTCATGACAATACCATCTATACCTATATCCTTTGCATCTTTATCGCCATTCCACCCAAAACTATTAAAGCTAGTATACTCATGCTCCCAACATTCTCTTAACACATCCTTAACTGGATGAGAATCTATGTGTCCCCTTAAAGAGCACCAGTGTGCCATTTTCAGTTTACTTCTCTGGATTTCTAAAGGCATTCCTGCCATTTAAAATGCTGAAATTGGAGATGTTCTAAATGCTCCACATGCTATTCTCAGTGCCTGAGATTGTGCTCCATTCACTTTCTTTAGTAGGTATGACGCTGCTGAGCTGTATACTATGCCACCATAGTCTATAATTGGCCTTATCATTGCACAGTATATTCTCTTCAAAGAGTAACGCGTTGCACCCCAGTCTACTCCTGCAAGACACCTGAGAACGTTACTTCCTTTTTTACATTTCTCTACTAGTTTCTTGATGTGCGATGCAAACGTTAGTCTTGAATCCAACCAGACCCCTAGAAACCTCATTTCAGAGACCTGCTCTAATACCTTGTCATATAGTTTGAGGTCAACACTTGGTCATTTATTTTTCTTAGAACAACACAATACTTTTGTTTTCTCTATAGACATCCTAAAGCTCCATTTGTTAGCCCACTTCTCCACTTCTTGATTTCTTTCTGCATACAGCTTACCACACGTGCCATATTTATTCCACTTTTCCACAAAGCACCGTCATCTGCATACAGGGATTTACCAATACCGTGTCCAACTTTAGAAAATGTATCATTAATCATGATATTAAATAACACTGGGCCACACACACTACCTTGTGGTGTTTCATTATCAATAGTATACGAAAATCCTGGAATAACTTGTCCCAACCCTCACTTGAATAATCCTATTGAGTAAAAAATCCATCTATCCAATTATACATTTTCCCCTTAATGCCCATCCTATCGAACTGAATTAGAAGCCCCTCTCTCCATATCATGTCATAGGCCTTTTCCACATCAAAGAGCACTCCAGTTAGTACCTCTTTATTCACCATTGCCTTTCTGATATCTGATTGTAAACATATAACTGAGTCCATAGTATTTCGTCCCTTTTCTGAAACCGCTTTGATGAGGGCAAAGAATACTCTCCTTTTCTATTGTATAATTTAACCTGGCTACCACCATTCTTTCCATTAATTTACACAAGTTTGATGTTAATGCAATTGGCCTATAACTAGTAGCTAAAGAACGATTTTTACCGGGCTTAGCGATAGGAATGATCACTCCATGCTTCCATGAAGAGGGAAGTTTACCTAGTTCCCATACCTTATTGAAAACCTGTACAATAACACTCAGGGACACATCTGAAAGGTGTTTTATCATTTCATTACAGATATCGTCTTTCCCTGGGGATGTTTGCCTAACCCCTTGCAGTGCCTGTTTCATCTCATAAATGGTGAAATCTTCATCCAGTACGTCACCGTCAGGCATTCTTTGGACCAGTATATTAGGATTCTCACTCATACTTTGGTCTCTCCGCATTCTCATATCTTCTGATATGTTACTATTACTATGACTCTTTACAAAAGCTTCTGCTAGCTCCTCCGCCATTTCTTCATTAGTTATGACACACTTATCTCCTTTAAGTAAAGCTGGGACACCTTTATCCACTTGGATCCCTCCCATCTTTCTAATCATATTCCACAATTCACTAATTTCAGTCTCGCCTATTTCATCACAAAAATTCCTCCAGTAATTTATTTTATTTACCCTAATTACTCTTCTCACAACTGCCTGTGCTCTTTTATATGCTATTAAGTCATCAAATGAGTATGTTAATTTCACTTTTTTTAATGCTTTATTTCTAATTTTGAGTTTCTCAGCAAAGATGAGTTTTTAAAAATTGGAGGTGATCATGACTGTTGTTACTGCTGTACATCGGTTACAGCATCAGAATATCATTTGTCTATTCGGCATATTCGATTTGCTATATAATTTGAAGATGATGGCAACAGTGAGTAATCTCTGAAAATTAATTTAATTTCCAAAAAGATATACAAAATATGCAATGTTATTACAAAATCTAAAAACATGTTTTTGGTATTTTAGGCAAGTTTACCATACCTTGCAATTGCCCAGAGCGAAAATGTGATAAAAGGAGTTATTGGCATTGTCCTAAGTGTGCCAAAATAATTAATGGAGCTCCAGATTTTTAATGCCACTTACAAAATCATGGTAAGGTATTGAAAACCATTTAAATTATTTATTTTGCCTCTGACAAATTAAGGTAATTACTACACTGCGCATTTCAAATTTGTTCAACAACAGGGCTGACAGTGACAGCAAAACCTGGTGAGTACACTGACAAATGTAACTCAACCAATCAACAGATTGAAAAAAATCCTTTTAACTAAAATTATAATAACCACAGTGGAATCTGTCATATTTTTCTCAGATGAGGAAGAACCCTGTGAACAGACTGATAATTTACATCAGGAGTAACAAGGAAAAAGAATGTGCCAGAAATGTGGCATTCATTTCAGCAGCATGTCAAACTTAAGAAGACATGAAAGAGAGCAGCACGCTGGACAGGAACCAATGATATGCATTGACCCAAAGAATGGACTTTGTTACAACCAAACATTCCCATGGTCTGAGACTTCCCATACATGTACAGAAGTGTTTACCAGCACAGCACTATGATTGCTAAATGGATGAGTGTAGGGACTTATGGGCATAGCAGACCAGAGTGGAAACCTACCACCACCTTGAGAGGACCAGGAAAGCAGTTCCATATATTTCACCACCAGCACTAAGCAGTAATTCCATAAACGAGATGGTAGAAAAAGGGCTTCTAAAAGGTAACCCTCATTATTCTCCATGACTGAGGGCTTTCACAGGTACCAGGCAGAAATGGCATTACAGTCAAACATTTCTTTGGAGTAAGTCTTCCTTTTCTGTTGTTATTCCTTTCTGGCTAACACATTTATGAAATGCTTATTTAAGTGTACTATTTGTCTTTCACAGGGTGCAATGTACTAATCCACAATGGTTCTGATTGAACGTCAGCCAGAAACTTTTCCCAACCCCTTTTGAGGAGATGGGAGTTCATAAATATGTTTCATGTTACATATGTAAAATATTATGTAAGAAATGTAAATATATGTAAATATTTTGTAATATAGTGCATTTTGTATCATTGTATGTTACTGTTGTAACAAAATAAATAACTGAACTGTAATTTCAAATAAATACACCCTGAGGGGGAAGTTGCTGAGATTCACTGGGGGACTAAGTAGTCAAACACAATAAATATATATACTTTTTTAAACATTGCTGTATGTAACATTTGTAATATACTTTTGCTTGCTATTAAAGTTTTTTTTTTTCCATACTGGCTGTGTACACCACCAAACGTGTTAAAATTATATTAAGCATTTTAAACAAATTTAATGTAATAATTGGTTTTATAATTTTTATCTAATACATTTCCTTTAAGGAAAACGTATTTATATACCATATCTTAATACAGCAACTCAAGGATAACACAGCGAAATAAATAGCATGAACAACATAAAAATAAGACGTAAAACGCTGTGTAAAAAGCTGTCTCCCACGGTAAGTCAAAACTTTAACCATAGTCTGTGTTCCTCCCACTCAACTGTTATAAATGTTACTGCTTCCAAATGCATAGAGACTGTATCTGCCCCCGAATAATACTACAAAATAATAATTTAGCAAAACTCAGAGAAAAAATCTGATCGTGATTAAACCTGAAGACAATGTAATAAACGACCAAAACCAACTCATAAAGTTCGGCCTACTTAATATTAGATCACTAAATTCAAAGGCAGTTATTGTAAATTAAATGATCACAGACAACAGTTTTGATATACTTTGCCTTACCGAAACCTGGCTTAAACCAAATGATTATTACGGTCTAAATGAGTGTACCCACCAAGCTACTGTTATATGCATGAGCCAGTCGGTTGGTCGAGGTGGCGGTGTCGCAACAATCTTTAGAGACTTTCTTACTGTAACTCAGAGAACGAGCATAATTTAAATACATTGAAGTGCTTGCGTTGAACATAATTGTTCCAATGAAGTAAAAAAATATTGCTTTCTTGTACGTTGGCTACAGTGTATAGACCCCCTGGTCCCTACACTGATTTTCTGAAAGAGTTTGCGGACTTCTATCGGACCTATTGGTTAACGTTGATAAAGTACTAATTGTCGGAGACTTTAATATCCACGTAGATAGTGCTAACGATGCATTAGCAGTGGCGTTTACAGAGCTATTACACTCTTTTGGAANCCATTGACAGGCGACTGTACAGCCCCGTGTCACTGTTTACAATGGCGATTTTCTCATAATTTACAAGTAGTCGGAAAAATTTGAGATATTGAAGTACTCAGCTGAATAAAATATATAACACTGGCCTAGTGGTTTTTGGATATTTTACTGCAAAATTGTTACAAACTGTACCTTTAAGTGGTGCAGCCATTTTTGAGCCTACACATGAAAACGCACTGTTGGCACTAAAATGGCTGTAACTCATGAATTCTTTGGAATAAAGACCTATGGTTGGTCTCATTTGAAAGAAGACAATTAGCAGATTATTGCACAATTGTGACCCTGGATCACAAAACCAGTCTTAAGTAGCACGGGAACATTTTTAGTAAAAGACAAAAATACATTGTGTGGGTCAAAATTATCGATTTTTCTTTTATGCCAAAAATCATTAGGATATTAAGTAAAGATCATGTTCCATGAAGATATTTTGTAAATTTTCTACCTTAAATATATAAAAACTTTATTTTTGTGAGTGGATGGTCTGCCACAGTGCCCTTGATTAACAACTTCAAAGGCAATTTTCTCAATATTTTGATTTTTTTGCACTCTCAGATTCCAGAGTTTTAAACGGTTGTATCTCAGCCAGATATTGTCCTATTTTATCAACTCATATATCTATAGAATGTTTATTTATTCAGCTCTCAGATTATGTAAAAATCTCAATTTCGAAAAATTGACCCATAAGACTGGTTTTGTTGTCCAGGGTCACAATTTTTTTTATTATTTTGTCATATTTTTTGTAATAAAAAAACTCTGAAAGCTTTATGTTTTTCTTTTACAAAAACAGCCCCAAAATTTCATAAGTCAAATGTCCCAAGGGTCACCAAGTGTTGTATCAAGTTTGGTCTTGATAAACCAAATTTTGACGTGTCTGTGAGTTTTCTAGCTGATCTACCACCAAAATCCACTAGGGGGCCCTTATAGGCTTCATTTCAGGTTTAACTTAAATCTGAAATTTGATCATGTATCATAGCTGATCATGTATCATTTGATCAAATTTGTATGCACACTTTATGAATTGATTTATAAATCAATTATTATTTAAAAATCAATTACTCTTCCTACTTAAATTATTCTATAAAACACTGAACAAATGTGTTTTCTAGAGTCTTAGACCTTTCCAAGAATATATAGTTTGTCATGATTAGATCAGAATTCACATGCAAAGTATTGAAGTAAATGTAAGCGTTCCGTAGGCAGTATTTATTTTTTGATACACACTCTTGTCATTAATGAATCAATTACACTTCCTACATACTTTATTTGATAAAACACTGATACTTTACAACGATATATAGTTTGTCATGATAAGATCAGAATTCCACAAAAATATGGAAGCAAATGTGGGTGTCCCGTATACGGAACTGTGACAATTGAAAGGAAATAAAGATTTTAAGCACGCTCTTTAAAAAAAAGAAACAATTACTCGTCCTACATACATTATTCTATAAAACTGTGATGAAATATGTTTTCTAGGGACTTAGACTTTCCAACGATATAAGGTTTGTCACAATAAGATAAGAATTCACTTGCCAAATCTTGTAGTAATTCAGCTGTCCCGTATACGGGACGGCGCCAGTTAAGAGAACCTTTGACTGTTTTTCTGTGAAGAAGCAGCATTATTTTTTTTAAATGTATGTTGAATTGACTTAAGCCAATCTGAGTGTACCTTTATGACTTAAGGCAGCTAAAATGTGTCACAGTCTAGAAATAGCAACAACACCATGGTGTTTTTCTGAGCATGTACAAGATTAACAGGGAGGCAGGAAGCATATGAGACGAGGCGAGAGAGAGGTAGCGTGACTAAGGGTGTGATTACCTGTGACACGTCTGCTGAGGTTAACCAAAGATATTAATATTAACAAGATGTGTCACTGCCATTGAAATGAATGGGGAGGAACGCAAAGCTCAATATGGCCGCCCTAGCGAAAGCACTGCGGATGCGTAGTATCTATATCAACATGAAAAATAATGTTTTAAATGCAATTTGATCATAGGAAACAAACGTTATGGTACAGTTTACGTCATTTTTAAATGTTGTTTTTAAATACAACATTTAATTGGGATTTTAGCCGGCGATTGTAGAAATATCTGTATTCCCATTCACGTCTTGTTTGAATTATGTAATAACTGCCCGGAGGAGTGTTGCAAAGATGGCCGCCGAGTGGCACGACTTCTCTAAACAGATTTTGGGTTAACCCTGTCGTACAGGAGTAATGGTTACTGTTGCTGTTATGGTTGCTGTAATGTGTTCCAGTGCTGTTTTTTGCTTCAATATCACAACTCAAGCCTGCTGTCTAATCAGATTTGAGGACATGAACAAACTGTTGTATTACGATGTATAATTCTCGTATTTGCATGCTTGCGGTCACACTTATTATAATATAATGCAGTTCTCAAAACTCCTTGTCTCTAAATAAATTGCCTACGGTGAGCATGCAGCTCGTATTTTTTCACATTTCTTGATGCTCCGTGTGTGAAGTTTTGGTTGTAAATCCGAAGGGACAAATAGTTAATAACACATGTGCTGTCGTCCTGAGTTGCAGTCTAGCTTCAGCTGTAAACAGCTGCGGGGAAGGCTTGAATCAAACTTGAGTTCAGAAGCTGCAATCGAGTGCGGAAACAACTCTCTTATGTGTGAATGAAGAACATGTAGATTATGCCATAGTTAGCAGTAAATGTAATATTTTTTAACTGTACTCTCTGGAGTGCTAAATCAATGACAGGGAGCCTTGCAAGGTTAGAAGAAAGATGTTTTGTAATAAGATTGTGGTCAAACTATTTGCATGTTTATGAGGTAAAGTAATTAACATCTGTCACAAGCACACAATAGTCTGTCTAAAAGCAAGCAGCGGCGTGTATCGCCCGCATATAATTCAGATCAGGTCGCATTGATTCATTTCGATTTCTGCAGGTCACAAAAAGCGTTAATCAAGGTCATCAATTTTAAAAGCACCCGAAGGCAAAGACGAAAATCTATACCGACTCTGACCGCCCCACTTATTAATAAGATACATCTGTTCTTCACATGCACTAAAGAAAGATCAGCCTGATGTTAAGGGAATTCAGAAGTATTGTACGAGCTGGCTAATTCATATGAATTCATAAGAAATTAATTGTGTACGATTGTTATAGAAAACACTGTACATTGCCATACTATGTGTCATACTATTTAGCAATGCTTATGTGTTAGTTTAGCAGCTAACTCCATTTCTGAACTGGTTATAGGGCTGTTAAGCGGTGGTAATATTCAATGAAACGTATAAATGAGAAGGGAATAAATGACCGTTACCCCTTACCTTCACTCGCTAATGCAGACTTACAGTATATACCCGCCAGATCCCTACGCTCTGCAAACGAACGACGTCTTGTGGTGCCATCCCAAAAAGGTAAAAGATCTCTCTCACGTACCTTCTCTGGATCGGTTCCACATTTATGGAATGATCTGCCCGCTGCTACAAGATCAGCAGATTCTGTAGCCATCTTTAAGAACCGTCTGAAAACACATCTCTTCCGTCAACACCTGACTGAACAGCTCTGACTTCTATCTCTTTCCTACTCTTTCAAAAAAAAAAAAACTTAGCTCTGTATACTGTGATAGGCTATATGAGACCAATTTTCTTTTATTGCACTTATGCTTTTTGTTGTCCTTATGTTGTTCCAATTGCTTCAGTTGTTTCCCTCATCTGTAAGTCGCTTTGGATAAAAGCGTCTGCTAAATGACTAAATGTAAATGTAAATGTAAATCTGTCTTGCAAATCTGGTAATAAGTAATTAATTACGGTTTGTTGAATGTCTTGTTCAGTGCAAACACTCAAATCTATGACAAATTGCCAAGTAATTGTTTCACCGCTATATTTAAATTTTCACCATTCCTACATGTGAAGTTCAATCGTAGGACACAAGGCCTTCTATTAAATAGTGGTTGATGCAATCCTGTGAATTTCGAGCACATCAAACCACGCCGGCCCTTCCAACTTCTTCATTCCACTGGGCTCTGACACAGTGAGCAATAATAGACGAGTGAACTTAACAACAACGTGCCGTTGACCAACACAACATGGGGCGTGTTGAGATGTATTTAAATGATGGAAGATTCAACACACTGAATTGTGCCAGTGGATGGGAGACAATTGGATTTACAGCACGTCAATAGGTGTACAACCTCACTGAATGTAAATTTATACTCTAAATTCTGGTAAGACGAACCATGTTGCCAGGTATGGATGACATGCATAAACAACCTACAGTTCAAATGTAACTATATTACCTGGTAAAATTGTTTATGTTGTTGTTTAATGTTGGTAGGGGTTAGTGGCTTTTTTGAGGCTGTGACATCATGTGGAGAGTAGAGGAACCCGAAAGCTGAAATTTTAAGCTTTACATAGATGCCAACCTTGAGTGGGTAATTCCCAAAGAGCAGGCAGCAGCGAGTGAAGTTTGTAAGCGTGCTTCTGGCCATTTTTGTTAGCGATTTTGCTGCATCCACTCACAAAAATAAAGTTTTGATATATTTCCGGTAGGAAATTTACTAAACATCTTCATGGAACATGATCTTTAGTTACAGTTTTTCTCGATTGCTAACACACAATTCATGAAACAACTCACCATTTTCTGACAACTATAAACACATTCTCAGAACAATACACCAACTTGTACAAACCCCACACACAAACAGCCTCAATTTGCAAAGGTTTAACCATGTTCTCATTCAGAAAACACAAACACACAATATAATGAACTGAAGTGTCAAGTTGTAAACTCAAATAGCCAGAAGTGTAAAGAGTACCTGAAAACCATACTTAAGTAAAAGTACAGATACCTTGCAGTGAAAACTACTCCATTACAAGTTACAAGTCACCAATTCCAAAACGACTTGAGTAAAAGTCTTAGAGTATCTGATTTTAACAGTACTTGAGTATTTTACTCATACTGAATGTAGGCTCAAAGCAGCACTTTTCCTCAACACTTAAGAGACACATCAGTGAAAAACTAGAAACAGTTGATTTGTGAGGTGAGCAATCGCATTTATTTTCTTAAATCATAATAAGACTGAACACCTCAAAATTGCAACAAATCATGGTCGACACCATAACCTACGTCATTACAAACACCCTAAGTCTCATTTAAGCTCAAGTGCTCATAAGTAAACCAAAGTCCTTCAAAAAGGTCTCTTCAATATAACAGATAAATAAAATAACGTTAAGTAGAATNTTTATTCCACTTTTCCACAAAGCACCGTCATCTGCATACAGGGATTTACCAATACCGTGTCCAACTTTAGAAAATGTATCATTAATCATGATATTAAATAACACTGGGCCACACACACTACCTTGTGGTGTTTCATTATCAATAGTATACGAAAATCCTGGAATAACTTGTCCCAACCCTCACTTGAATAATCCTATTGAGTAAAAAATCCATCTATCCAATTATACATTTTCCCCTTAATGCCCATCCTATCGAACTGAATTAGAAGCCCCTCTCTCCATAGCATGTCATAGGCCTTTTCCACATCAAAGAGCACTCCAGTTAGTACCTCTTTATTCACCATTGCCTTTCTGATATCTGATTGTAAACATATAACTGAGTCCATAGTATTTCGTCCCTTTTCTGAAACCGCTTTGATGAGGGCAAAGAATACTCTCCTTTTCTATTGTATAATTTAACCTGGCTACCACCATTCTTTCCATTAATTTACACAAGTTTGATGTTAATGCAATTGGCCTATAATTAGTAGCTAAAGAACGATTTTTACCGGGCTTAGCGATAGGAATGATCACTCCATGCTTCCATGAAGAGGGAAGTTTACCTAGTTCCCATACCTTATTGAAAACCTGTACAATAACACTCAGGGACACGTCTGAAAGGTGTTTTATCATTTCATTACAGATATCGTCTTTCCCTGGGGATGTTTGCCTAACCCCTTGCAGTGCCTGTTTCAACTCATAAATGGTGAAATCTTCATCCAGTACGTCACCGTCAGGCATTCTTTGGATCAGTATATTAGGATTCTCACTCATACTTCTGATATGTTACTATTACTATGACTCTTTACAAAAGCTTCTGCTAGCTCCTCCCCCTTTTCTTCATTAGTTATGACACACTTATCTCCTTTAAGTAAAGCTGGGACACCTTTATCCACTTGGATCCCTCCCATCTTTCTAATCATATTCCACAATTCACTAATGTCAGTAATCTCGCCAGTTTCATCACAAAAATTGCTCCAGTAATTTCTTTTATTTACCCTAATTACTCTTCTCACAACTGCATGTGCTCTTTTATATGCTATCAAGTCATCAAATGAGTATGTTAATTTCACTTTTTTTAATGCTTTATTTCTAATTTTGAGTTTCTCAGCAAAGATGAGTTTTTAAAAATTGGAGGTGATCATGACTGTTGTTACTGCTGTACATCGGTTACAGCATCAGAATATCATTTGTCTATTCGGCATATTCGATTTGCTATATAATTTGAAGATGATGGCAACAGTGAGTAATCTCTGAAAATTAATTTAATTTCCAAAAAGATATACAAAATATGCAATGTTATTACAAAATCTAAAAACATGTTTTTGGCATTTTAGGCAAGTTTACCATATACCTTGCAATTGCCCAGAGCGAAAATGTGATAAAAGGAGCCATTGGCTTTGTCCTAAGTGTGCCAAAATAATTAATAGAGCTCCAGATTTTTAATGCCACTTACAAAATCATGGTAAGGTATTGAAAACCATTTCAATTATTTATTTTGCCTCTGACAAATTAAGGTAATTACTACACTGCACATTTCACATTTTTTCAACGATAGGGCTGACAGTGACAGCAA
>NC_079909.1:113443-117422 GCF_024868665.1 Triplophysa rosa | reverse complement strand
TGGGGGAAAAGTTTGGTTTTTCAGCAAGTTTGAATGGTTTAGAGAAGAGAGCTTCATTTTGACCTGAAAATAGGATGTTTGGGGAATTGGGTGAGATGTTATGGATTTGTGTTCACTGTTTTGAGAATACGAGGCATAATTTCAAGAAATGTGTTTAAGCAATCGAGAAAAACTGTAATGGATTAGTTCACCCAAAAATGAAAGTCATCATTTACTCACCCCCAAGTCGTTCCAAATCTGTATACATTTCGTTGCTATGTATAACACAAAAGATGATATTTTGAAGAATGTGGGAAAGAAAACCGTTTTTGGGCACCATTGACTACCATCGTAAATTTTTATTTTCATTGTAAATTGTGGTCAGTAGTGCCCCAGAAATCTTTGGTAACTAACATTCTTTCAAAAGTGTTTTTTGTGTGTTCAGCAAAGCAACAAAAATTATACAGGCCTGAAACATTGTGAGGGTGAGCAAATTATGACAGCATTTTCATTTTGGGTGAACTATCCCTTACTTTTATAATCTTATTCATTTAAAAGGTCTAATATTGCCTCAATTTCTATATTATAGAATCATCTGCTTATACTTCTATGGCCAACGCTTGCAGTAATATGCCTCAAATCCCGCTTTAACTTCACGTTGGATGTCAGCACAAACTTACACCGCAAATAAGAACGGCAGAAACAGACAATCTCACAAACACTTTTGAACCACTTTAACACTCTATAAACGGAACCACAAGTTGTAAGTTTGTGTCACCACATAATGCAACCTAAAACTGGCACTAACCTGTGTAAACAGACATAAAAACACTTGAAGGGGAAACAACTTGTTTTCGAGAAGAATAGAGCTAAAACCAACATTAAAAGAGAGAGCACAAAGAATTAAAGGGCTGGAAATGAGCAGCGCATGAATTAGTATGAACGTCCGGGAGATGAATGAGAGACTAGATGAGACAGCGATGCCTCGGGCGATGCTGAGAGACAGTGTGTGCGTGTATAGATGTGTGTAGGGCAGGTGGGACAGCAGGGAGACTGGTGGCTCAACAGCTTGCTCCACCCTGAGGGCACAGCGTGCTGGGAGGAGCAGGGGCTGTAGTCGAGGCCTTTGCCAAGGAGAGGGGCAGTAAGGCTGGTGGCAGCTGGTCCGTGCTCCCTCCCCTCCCACCGACAGGCAGCAGGCAGGGTGAGAAGGTCAAAAGCCAGTCGTTAGGAAGACAAAGAGAAGCACAGCGACACACTACATAATCGCCTTTTATTGAGTGGCTCTGACACGATTCATGGCGTGGCTGACACTGACATGACACACACAACATGCACACACACACATGTTCGGCGTATCAATGCACGAGCATGTGCACACAGACATGGAAAAAAACACAAAGCACAAATAAGAAATGTAAAATGTAATTGAAATGTTTAAAAAAAAGCACACAATATCTTTTGGAAAAGTGCAATATATGCTATCCAAATGCGTCTCAGAATTTGATTATAAACTGCACAGTCCCCAAGAGTCCCAACAAGTTTTTCCAAAAAGTCAGATTACACATGTACTTTTGAAACTGTTCCTGCAGGCCCCCTCAAACATGCACTCCCCCCACCTTGTCTGCCATTAAAGCAAAACAGAGCCACGCACTCAACCATCAGAGCAGCGGTTCTGCTCTCCGCATGCTTAAGATCACAGACCCACCGTCCCCTCTGGCACACATTGGCAATCACATCTGTCCATTCTGATGATGACTTTGTACCTGCAGACCTGTTACATCAATGCATCAAGAATTCTGCATCAGGTCTGATTTACCTTTTACATCTTCAAAGGATTGCCAATAATGTTTCATGTCATTTAATATATGAGGTTTGTATTTTTGACTTAAACTATTGTAGTATTGGTGTATTGTTTGTAGTGGATTTGCTCAGTAGTTTAGTCAGTGGAAATTGGGAAGTATTTCTTCAGCTGCTGATAAAAGCTCATCAAAACCGACAGATTGTGGAGACAGTAAATGGCCATAGTGAAGCATTTACAAGACCACAATTCTTGCAGAACATCAAACGTGGTATTCAAACACACACACACTTCCGATTGCGGCTCATTTCTATGCAGCGTGGTGTGTTAAACTCTCTCCACATCTTCACTCAATGGAGCGTAGCTCATCTGAACATTGAGCAATAATGAGACACAGAGATGCACTTATATGTCTGCGCGAACCAAAGCGAGCGAGTGAGCGAGAGAGCTCCAGATGAGGGGAAGAGAGAGAGAGAGGCTATCCATTTCATCCCTGGGGCAACTCCTCTTTGGCTCTTTGTTGCTGAAATGCTCCCAGTGAGCAGGTTACACTAAAGCCTGCTCTATTGTCTTAAACAGCTGTCCATTGCACGATCTCTCTCTTTTTTCCAGGTTCTTCAATCAGGAGCAGTTTTGGAGATCTCTAAAAGCACAACCCTGTGGCAGTACCTCCCCCCATATCCAAACACACAGACAGATCTGCTTCTGTTTACAGTAACCCACAGTAGGGGGTCTTTCCTGATTCAGCTGCTTTTCCGTACAGTATATAGTAAATGAAGACAAATAGATTTATATTACCATACATTATGGATAATTAACAAAAGCAATAAGAATAAAAACAACAACAAAGTAAACAACAAAAAAGTATAATTACAGTCATAATTTACAGATAAAGATAAAATAGAAGAGAATAGTGAGTAAAGAAAGGCCAAATTTTGGCAATACACAAACACTTTGTTTAACATGTTAGTACGCTTAAAATAAATCAGATCAACATTTCAGGGGTTTTGATCAAATTCTGCATCTCATTGTGGCAAAATTTTGTCAAGTGCCGGTTTCTGTAACTTGAAGGATTTTATTATTCTCAGTGGGATATTTGTGGGGACAAAATAACACCCAAGTATGTGCATTTTGAGGAAATATCTGAAGTCTTAATGAATGAATGAATGAATGAATAAATAATAAAATAAGAAAGAAAGAAAGAAAGAAAAATATTGGGGCGCAGATGACGCACCATGTAAACCAAATTAAAAGGAGTTCTATTACAGTCCAAGAATAATAAGCAAGAAAAACAACAAGAAAAACAAAGAAAAGCCATAAAGGACATTAGGCGCTGAGCTTTATATAACATTTTAGTTAATATTTCATGGGCAGAGACGCGCGTGGCGCAGAGAGATAGAGAGAGACTCTAAACTTTCATTAAGCAGGGTATTTCGCTGGGAGGGAATTTCGGCGCCTTTCACTTTTTCTTGGCTTTTATTGCAATAATACAGATATCTCTCCCGCTCCCAGCCCCTCCTTATTCGGCCCATTTCCTTCCCGCCGTCTCTCTCACTCTATGCTTTTTAAAATATAGTAATAAAAACATACTAGATCCTTTTTAAATGCACTATTACTTATCATGGTCTTTTCATATCGTAGCATCACAGGTGTTTTAAAGCCGCTATAAAAGTGCGTCATTTATTATTCAAAAGCAGCGTCGTCTTTTTTGCATATTATCTGAGCGCTTTTATACTGCGGGCCTGCCAGACTCCCATTTAAAATGTTCGGCGGAATTGATAACGGCAGACACGCGCAATAAAAACAGCGCCGGGGGCAGGGTGGCACGCGTACCCGCTCATATGCAGATCCCGGTAATTACTCCAACAATTCGCCAACCATTCCTTTATTTGCTCTTTGAGCGAGGGATTTCACGCTTTTAATTCAGTTTTCATCAATCTATTGATTCTCGGCTTCTAAATTGGCTGCATAGGTCAAAGCTAAGGAGTGGGTCCGAGCTCTTCTCGCTGCGCAAGGTGAAACAGTTTGACTTGCATTGTTGCTGGGGACATCAGAGGCATTTCCCCATGCATACAAAGTATTTGTTTTATTGAAATAAAGAAAGATCTATCTATCTATCTATCTATCTATCTATCTATCTATCTATCTATCTATCTATCTATCTATCTATCTATCTATCTATCTATCTATCTATCTATC